>NW_024382521.1:0-9667 GCF_016835505.1 Polypterus senegalus
CAGAGGGTGCATGTCTCAACTATCTTAGATTGCATCAACAAGATTTGCTGCTGTAACAATACAAAGGACTATCAGAGCGCTCAAGAAAACGCTGAAAATACAATGTACGTAGAGCAAAATGATTATATTACTGTCCACATTTCAGGAAGTCCAAGGTACAGGCAACAAAACTATCAGGATGCCATGATCATAGTACATAAATTCGGAAAGCCTCATTTATTTATCACTTTCTAGCAGGTAATCTTGCTTAGCCGGAAATTCTACATGCACTGTCGGACACCCAAAGCGGAGCACAGACCTGATATTGTAGTACGCAGTCTTTGGATTAAGCTGTGGGAATTATTTAGAGCGTTCTGCAACAACATCTTTTGGGGTTGTTTGATTACATTACGTAGTCAAATTTTGAATCACGGCCTTCCTCATACCCACATGCTGTTTATCTTCACAATAATTCTACCAACCAGTCCTCAGCCATGGTCAGTTGTACGTGGCTTTTTCTAGGGTTAGATTTTTCTGACTCATCATCTATCGTCTCCACCAAAACACCTATCACAACTGTATCTTTCATGAAGTATTTAACTCTTCTTGATTTCTGAATTCCTTTGTTACGTTTTCCGTTCCAATTCTTACACCACTGTATGCTACGGTGGGTATCGCTAGTAAACAATAAAACTGTTCTGCTGTTACTCATCCACTTGGTCAGGAGGAATCCCTTCTGAAGTACAGGGCTTGGAGGGCTTTTACAATTGTATTGCTTGTTCTGTTGCCACTGACTTTAAACAGTCATCTATGTAGAAGTTATTGAGTACAGTGCTAACAGCTTCCTCAGGAAACATTCTTGCATCTTGACTTGTTCTACACAAAGCATAAGAAGCACAAATGGGTGAAGGAGTAGAACCAAAAAGATGTACTGTTCCTTTAAATTCTCCATAGTCTTTACTCTGATTACCTTCAGGCCACCATAAAAAGAGAAAGGTCAGTGTCTTTTAATTTGATGCTTACTAATAATGCTACGGATCCTCTCTAAGTCTTGTATGGACGCCAATGGTTTGTTATTTAAGTCAAGACCTTCCAGTAGTTGTCCATTAAGGGAAATCACTTGGTAGGTAGCTGTACAGTCAAAGACCACTCAAGTTTTATTTTTCTTTGGATGATACACACCATTATGTGGCATGTACCACACCCTGCTTTCATTGCATGAGGCTTTCTTTGTGTACCTTTGCAGTGTAACCCTTTCTCATTAATGTCATTCATGAAAGCTTTATAGTCTTCATGGAAACATGAGAACCAAACAGCATGCTTTCTGCAATAGAGTGATTGTTTGGCGTTTTAAGTGTTTCATCTATTAAATGCAAATTTAAGCAATAGTGGCCACCTACCAGTCTTGCTGATTCTGAGACTATCTATGAACTTGATGTTCGTCTGTGACATTTCTTCTTTCTCTACACAGGCTGTGCTCTGGAAAGTCTGAATTCATGGTTCAAGGTTCTTATTTGCCATTTGTGCCTAAAACCAACAGTCAAAGCACATTGGAATTCTTGCCCAGAGCTCTTTCAGAGTCATAGTAAACATTAAAAAAAAGAAACAATATAATAAATAATAGGAATTATTACCAACACTATACAAAAGGTTGTAATATCTACACAAAAAACACAATATATTGTAGGTATTGCACATTTATCACTTGTCATTTACATGACAAGTGAAGTGAGGTAGTGTGGGTTATGCACATGTTCCGTAATTTTGTTTTGCCATCAGTCTGACTGTGATGGGGAAGAAGCTATTGAAAAACCTTGTTTTGTGAGTGATGATGCTGTCCGCTGTGCTGAGTCTCAAGATGTACTGATTACAGTTTTTGTGTCTGAGCAGAGGGAGTTGAATGGATTAAGTCCTTACTAATTCCCTCTGCTCTTTCCGACGCCATGTGCATACATAGAGTCCATGGAAGGAAGTTTTGTCCCATGATCCCCCTGCAGTCTTTATGACTCTTTGCGAAGCCTTCCTTTCTGCTTGTGTGGTGTTCCCATACCAGACAGTGATGCTCATGGTGAGAATGCTCTCTATCAGTCCTCTGTAGGCCTGGGTGAGAGGCGATGGTTCAGGCGGCTTTCCTGAGCAGCCTAATGAAATAAAGCCTTTGCTGGGCTTTTTCACTGTGGCTGTGGTGTTAGAAGTCCATCGCAGGTCTGATGTAACCTGCAGTCCCAGAAATGTTGACCCTCTCCACCTCAGTCCTGTTGATGATAAGAGGCTGTAGAGGATACTTCCTGAAGTCCAGTATTATTTCTTTGGTCTTGTCTGTGTTGAGGGATGAGGTCATTCTCCTCTCCGTGACAAGAATGTTGTTTACCAGGGTCCTGCACCCTGACTCGTCCCCTTGATGAGCCCAAGGATGGTGGTGGCATCAGCGTATTTAATGATAATGGGGATCCTGTGCTGACTGTGAGCTCAGCAGTCACCCATCCTCAAATCTCACCACCTGTGGTCTATCTGTCAGGAAGTCCAGGATCCAGTTACAGGTGGGAGTTGGGACGCCAAGGTCTGTCAGTTTCTCGATCAGTTTGCCGGCAGAGGGTATGAAAGCAGAACTGTAGCCTAAGAAGAGCATCCTGGCATATGTTCTGCTACTTTCCAGGTGTTGCAGAATGTGATGGGGGGGCTTTGCTACCGTGTCATCCACTGATCATGGTTGGTAGGCAACTGCAAGGCCCACAATGTCCGGGACCATATGGTTGATGTGGAAAGAACCATTTTTTCTAGGCACTTCATGGTGACGGGGTGTGAGACCACTGGCCTGAAATCGTTTAGGGTGGATGTGTCCAGTCTTTGAGGACTGACGGAGAAGGATTTGAAAATACTGGGGACTACTGCCTCCTCCTTGAACCGCACCTTATCGGGGTGGAGGGTTTGCGTTCCCAATGATCCTAGAGCTACGTTGTCCGGGCTTTATGCCCTGGTAAGGCCACCAAAGGCAAACTGGTCCCTAGGGTGGGGGATGAGACAAATAGCGGTTCAACAAACCTCTGATGAAGAATAAAAACCGGACCCCGGGCTTTTCCTTTGCCTGGCGGCTGGGTCACCGGGCCCCTCTGAGCCAGGCCTGCAGGTGGGGCTTGATGGCAGCCTGGTGGCCGGGCTTGCACCCATTAGCTCCGCGGGCAAGCCCCGGAAGAGGTAACGTGGGGCCCTCCTCCCCATGGGCTCACCACCCATGGAGGGGCCAAGGAGGTTGGGTGCAGTGTCAGGGTTTGGGGGGTGGCGCGGGACTTTGGGGGGCATCCTCGGCCCACAGAAACTGGCTCTTGGGACGTGGGAAAGTCACCTCTCTGAAGGGGAAAGGGGGCTGAGCTGTCGAGGGCGAGGTTCCAGCTAGATATAGTCGGGAAACACTGGTTGCAGCTTGGCTCTGAAACCAAACTCCTTGAGAGGGGCTGGACTCTCTACCACCTGGAGTTGCCCCCGGGAGGCTCCCCGGTGTGGGCATACTTATTCCCCCACTGGGCGGTGCATTGGGGTTTACCCCGGGGGACAGAGGGTGGCCTCCTTTTGCCGGGTGGGGAAGGGTCCTGACTGTTGTTTGTGCATATCCGAACAGCAGTTTGGGGTATCCACCTTTTGGAGTCTCTGGGGGGGGTGCTGGGGCATACCTTCTGGGGATTCCCGTTTTTCTGGGAGACTTCAATGCTCACTGGTAATGACAGTGAGATCTGGAAGGGGGTGATTGGGAGGGAAAGGGCCCCCCATCTGAACCCGAAAGGGAGTGTTTTGTTATTGGACTTCTGTGCTCATCATGGATTGTCCATAACGAACAATTTCAAGCATAAGGGTGTTAATATGTGCACTTGGCACCAGGACACCCTAGGACTCGGTCGATGATCGACTTTGTGGTCGTGCGCCCGGGCTTGGGGGCAATATGCGGACACTCGGGTGAAGAGAGGGTGAGTTTCAACTGATCACCACCTGGTGGTGAGTTGGCCGATGGTGGGGGAAAATGCCGGTCAGACCTGGGGGCCCAAACGTGTTGTGAGGGGCTGCTGGGACGCTGGCAGGTCCCCTGTCGAAGTAGCTTCAACTCCCACCTCCGCAGAACTTCAACCACGCCCGGGAGGTGGGGACATTGAGTCCGAATGGGCCAAGTTCCGGCCCCTATTGTTTAGGCGTGACCCGGGGCTGTGGCCCCAAGGTGGTCGGTGCTGTCATGGCGAATCCAACCCGTGGTGGACATCGGCGGTGGGGATGCCGTCAACCTTTAAGAAGGAGTCCTATAGGACTTTTTTGTCCTGTGGGTCTCTGGAGGCAGCTGATAGGGCCTGGCAGGCCAAGCGTAACGCGGCTTCAGTTGTTGCTGAGGCAAAAACCCGGGCGTGGGAGGAGTTTGGAGAGGCCATGGAGCGACTTTCGGACGCCGGGAGATTCTGGTCCACCGTCCGGCGTCTCAGGAGGGGAAGCAGTGCAGTGTCAACACCTTATATGGTGGGATGGTGCGCTGCTGACCTCGACTCAGGAGGTTGTGGGTTGGTGGGAGGAGTACTTGAAGACCTCCTCAATCCCACTAACATGCCTCAATGAGAAAGCAGAGCCTGGGACTTTGAGGTGGGCTCTCCCATCTCTGGGACTGATCACCAAGGTGGTCAAAAACTCCTGGTGGAGGCCCCGGTGTGTGATGAGATACCATAGAGTTCCTTAAGGCTCTGGATGTTGTAGACTGTCTTGGTTGACACGCTCTGCAACATCGCATGATCATCGGGGACAGTGCCTCTGGATTGGCAGACCGGGGTGGTGGTCCCCCTCTTTAAAAAGGGGACCGGAAGGTGTGTTCCAACTATGGGGATCACACTCCTCAGCCTCCCTGGAAAAGTCTATTCGGAGGTTCTGGAGGGAGGTCCGTCGGATAGTCGAACCTCAGTTCGGAGGAACAGTGTGGTTTTCGTCCTGGAGTCGCAGAGTGTGGACCAGCTCTTCACCCATAGCAGATTCCTGGTGGGTGCATGGGAGTTTGCCCGACCAGTCTACATGTGTTTTGTGGACTTGGAAAAGGAGTTCGACCATGTCCCTCGGGGAATCCTGTGGGGGGTGCTCCGGGAGTATGGGGTACCGGACCCCCTGATAAGAGCTGTTCGTCTCTGTACAACGGTGTCAGAGCCTGGTCCGCATTGCCGGCAGTAAGTCGAGCCCGTTTCAGTGAGGTTGGACTCCGCCAGGGCTGCCCTTTGTCACCGATTCTGTTCATAACTTTTATGGACAGAATTTCTAGGCGCAGCCAGGGTGTTGAAGGGGTCTGGTTTGGTGAACTCAGGATTGGGTCACTGCTTTTTGCAGATGATGTTGTCCTGTTTGCTTCATCAGGCCGTGATCTTCAGCTCTCTCTGGATTGGTTCGCAGCTGAGTGTGAAGCGGCTGGGATGAGAATCAGCACCTCCAAATCGAAGAGCATGGTCCTCAGCCAGAAAAGGGTGGAGTGCCCTCTCAGGGTTGGGGGAGAGATCCTGCCCCAAGTGGAGGAGTTCAAGTATCTCGGGGTCTTGTTCACGAGTGAGGGAAGAATGGAGCGTGGATGCGATAGGCGGATCGGCGGCGTCCGCAGTGATGCGGCTCTGCATCGGTCTGTAGTGAAAAAGAGCTGAGCCGTAAGGCAAAGCTCTCAATTTACCAGTTGATCTACGCTCCTACCCTTACCTATGGTCATGAGCTATGGGTAGTGACCGAAAGAATGAGATCGCGAATACAAGCGGCTGAAATGAGTTTCCTCCGCAGGGTGTCTGGGCTTTCCCTTAAAGATAGGGTAGAAGCTCCCGTCATCCGGGAGGCAGAGAGAGCCGCTGCTCCTCCCACGAGAGGAGTCAGATGAGGTGGCTCGGGAATCTGATCAGGATGCCTCCTGGACTCCTCCCTGGTGAGGGGTTCGAGGCACATCCAAACGGGAGGAGGCCCGGGAAGACCCAGGACACGCTGGAGGGGCAATGTCTTCCGGCTGGCCTGGGAGCATGGGATTCTCCCGGGGGGCTGGAAGAAGTGGCCGAGAGGAAGTCTGGGCCTCTCTGCTTAGCTGCTGCCCACACCGACCTCGGATAAGCGGAAGAGATGGATGGATGGATGGATGGGGACTACTGCGGATAATGACAGGTTGAAGAGGTCAGCATACACACCAGCTAGTTGTTCCCCACAGGCCTTCAGAACTCTAGAGGAACTCCATCAGATTCCACAGCCTGTGTGTGTCACCTGAAAGGCAGTGTCCGTGGGGTCACAAGGGCGTTTGAGGTGTGTCTGTGTTCAGCCTTCAAATCTGGCATAGAAGGTGTTAAAGCTGTCTGGAAGGGTGGCATCTCGGGAGTCTGTGGTTGCTGTGGTTCTCCTGTAGTCTGTGACAGATTGAATTCCCTGCCACATGCTGTGTGTATTGTGGTTGAGGTAGTGCCTTCAAGTTTTAGTGAGTGAGCCCTTTTGCTGCTCTGATGTACGGGCTCTCTTATACCCACTTGATCTTCTGACTAGAAAGCTTCCCGACGCTTCCTGATTTTCTGTTTTATGTCCCCATTAAACCAGGGTTTTGGTTGGGAACATCGCATGCAGTCCTGGGTGGGGCACATATTGACATGCACCAGCTAATGTAGTCACTCACAGTCTCTGTTTACTCATGGATATCGTTAATGGCCTCTTTGAAATGCTCCAGGCTGTGACCTTTAAACAGCCCTGAAGACTAACTTTTGCATCATCAGTTCAGATGTTAACAGTCCTGGCTATGACTGGCTTTGTCTTGAGCCTTTTGTTGTAAACTGGTTTAAGCCGGATCACCAGGTGATCAGATTTTTCAAAATGAGGTTTTGGTTCAGGTGAAAAGGCATTTCTGATGTTGCTGTAGCAGTGGTCCAGTGTTTTATTTCCCCTAGTGGGAAGGTAGTTTAGGCATGTTTTCCGGAGACTGTCATGGTTAAAATCTCCCAGAATGATAACAGCGGTGTTAGGATATGTGTTTTCATGCTCGTTGATCATATCGTTAGCTCCTTCATTGCAGCCTCCTCCTTAGCTGAGGGAGGAATATACATGACACTCACAATGATGCTTTGCAGTTCTCTGGAAAGTTAAAATGGCCTTAACTTCAAAGTCATATATTCCACATTTTCAGAATAGGATTTAGAAATGGTCTTACAGTCGGTACACCACTCTTGTTTGATGAGGGTGGCCGTTCATCCTCCGTGAGTCTTACCGCTGTCCGCTGTGCATCGGACCTCCCTGAAGACCGTGTAGCCGTCTGGTGTTATATCCTCATCCGGTGTCCTCTCCCCCAGCCAGGTTTGAAGAAACACAATATGGAGCAATCCTGAATGTCCCTAAGCGTGGAAATCCAAGTGTGGAAATCGTCCATTTTATTTTCCAGAGACTGAACGTTTGCAAACAATATGACCGGGAGGGTTAGCTTTCCATTTCTAACCAAGCACCAGAGCCTTCGGTCAGCTCCTCCTCGTCTGCCATGCATCTGCTTCAGCCTGTTCTCAGAAGATCTCCCTGTCGGGGGCCAGCCTAGCGTTGAGTCAGCTTAGCATGCTAACTCAGGGTAGGATTCCAGCGAGATCGGCTCGAAAAGTCCAATATGGCTGTACTCTTTCATTTGTAACAAGGTCGCCTGATCATAGAGAACGTTTGCAGAGTGTGTCTAAACTCAGCACAAAATAGTAAGAAGGAGAAGAGGAAAAAGAAATAACTTGACTCAGAGAGCTCCGGAACATCGCCCTCTGGGGAGCGCCATCAGCGTCCATGAATTGTACTGCTAGTCCAAAATTTCTTCTATTTCTGTTACAGAAACACGATTGATAGAATATTTAGGCAGCTTACCACTGGGCTTTGCAAAGTTATCTATTCCCTTGTTTGGGGCTGACCATCCATCCAAGTGCAGTCTTCATAGCATGACATCCCTTTTCTTCAGCAGGTGTGATTCGCGGTTGTTGATACCTATTAACAAATTAACTCATGAGTCAATATATGGTAGACAGGCCTCTCAAGATATGTCCACTTCTCAATGTACTCTTGTCATGGTATATTTTCTATGGTCACTGGAATAGAAAATGTTTCTGGCAGCTGAAGATTTTAACCATATTGAGAAGCTTGAATATATCCCTTGCAATTTCAGTGTGACCTCAGAGAACAGCCAGTGACTTGCCTTTGGAAACTAGTGCTGATACCTTCCAAAGGGAGGATTGACGCCTAGTGTCAGCAAGATAACTGTTTGCTTTAATGCATGTAGTACACTGCTCATATTTTAATATTATACAATAAAACATACATTTGATTTGTGTCTGTAACAGCCGGTGTATATTTATAGTACTTGTAAAAGGTAGCCTTTTTTGTTTTACATTTATTCTCTCAGTCACGATCACGATACAACACCCCCCTCCGGCCCAGATCTGACGTGGTTACTTTTAATTTGAAACTGGGAATAACTGCAGATGTGAGTGGTGTTTGGAGACAATAGAACTGGAAATCCACCTTCTTCATATCTCACCGTCACTTGAATTTTTTTTTATTCACTTCTATTTAGTGTTCTTGCTCACGCTTAATTAGTATGCACCTTATGGTCTATGATGTCAAGGCCACACTGACAAAAATGCAGACATAGGTATATATGATATTTGGAATACTTCATTTTATGACCTGTATAGTAAATTTCGGAAAACATGGTGGCACTGATGCAACATTATTCATATTCATTCGCATGCCTTCTTGCATTTTTTTTTTTCTATCTTGCTCAGTCTTCACATTTTGGTGCATGGTGGCGTCTCTTTTGTACTCCAAGACATGCAGAGGAAAGGATAGTACAGAGAGGTCAGTTCCACACTATATGCAATCATCAAATTCAAATGTTAACAGTTCCCATACACCCAAGGACCGTCCTTCCTACATTGTGTGCTTTGCAAACGCTAGAGTCTGTTGAGAGTGTTGGTTTGTTCTGTGGTGTGAGATTTACATTAAAAAAATACATTTTGCTCTTAAAAACTTGGGTTTTGGTTGCCTCTAAGGAACCGTGTGGGAATTTTTAAAGCTTTTTTCCCTTTAGAAGGGTTTTGTTTTGCTTTTTTTTTCGCCCGCACAAGAGCAAAAGTAGCTGGGTGTTTGGAAGTGCGCTTGGAAAAGTTATTTGTACTTGTTCTTTTCTTGTTATCTGTATTTGAATTAGCATCGAGGCGGCAGGGTAGAAAGCAGCAGTAACTGATATCGGCATTTGTAAATAAATAACCGCGTCGATAAAAGCGATTCCTTAGTTTAAAGGAAAGAAAAAGGCGGCTGACTTCAAAGCAGTAAAAGGTGGAAACTCAGTAGTGCGCAAGTAAGCGGCCAGCATTAAGACACCGTTTAGGCACAAGGAGCAGTAGGAGCAAATAAGGTAGTAAAGTTTTATTTATTTGTTTATTTTAGATTAAACAGTCCTTAGCCGTCCAGAGGCAGAACAGTTAAGTGGGCGGCAGCGTATTGGTTCATTAATCGGGGAATACAAACAGTGCAGGTGAAGAGCTTATAAGTAAGAAGGCGCAAAGTTAGGAGAAGAGACAAGAAAAGTAAAGTTAACCTCCTAGAAAGGCAAACAGCAGGCAGCTGAGAGGAGAAATACAGGAGCTAGGAAAGGTGTAAAATATCTGAGCAGATGCCTTGTTAAAGGGAAAGGTGTAAAATATCA
>NW_024382522.1:0-34663 GCF_016835505.1 Polypterus senegalus
CCAATCTCACTGAGTGGCTGGACCAGGCCAAGGGGACACCCATGTAACACCTGGTTGTAGCAGATGAGGGCCATTTCCAGAGGGTGTCACTGGATCGTGCAACTGCCTGAGGGTTGCCAACCAGGATCCCAAGCTGTTTTGTCAAGTAGGTGCGTGTGGCAGCGCGTTGTACTAGTGCATACTCCCTACCTGACCTGACTTGACCTTATGATAGCATACAACATCACTTTCCCACTAAGTTATGGAAGGGGGGCATAGATTTTTCCAGTTAAGCAAAATCTTTATGCCACTAGTATAGTGCAGAATATCACAGTAGACTGTTCATTGAAGATAGTTAACTGATGTTATTCTGATTATTGCTGTTGGTATGGAAACAGGATTAAGAAGTACAGCAAGTAAGCTGCTTTGTGAGTATGGAAGAAACAAAGAAGTATCTACGACTAACAATTAATACACTGTATTTTCTATTGCAAAAAATAGATATATGTATTTTAAAACATTCTTATTTATCATGGCACCATAGAATTTATTTGGTTCTGTTTCCTATAGCCACACCTTTTTATTTTTTATGAAGATGCTACATTTACTGCATGAAAGATAATTATAAATACTAGAGATCACCCAAAACAATTTTTAAACATTTCAGCTTAAAAGTTTTTGCCGTTGCATATACAATAGGCTTAAACTTGTTTACTGTACTTTCAAGAAAAGTCTAACATCAAAGTCCAAATGATATATATATACTGTAACAACCCGGCAGCAAGCGCTGGCGGAGTGACGCCTCATGGGTAATTTATGTAAATAGTTTTTGGGAAATTATGGGTAATTTATAAAAAGCTTATTGTATGTCGGAATTTACGTATTGTCATTTGTGTTGTAAATAATGGTGTGTTTGTATTTAATTGGTTGGGTGGGTTTGGGTTATCGCCGTCCGGGGGTTATTTATTTTGTAAAAAGTACCAATTTATTGAAATGTGTCTTCGTGCTTGACCTTGGCAATGGCCGCGCAATAATGTTGAGCTTTTGTTTCTGACTATCTTCTGTAATAAAAGATACAACAGGACAGAGCTGTTTATTTGCTAAGATGTTATCTAAGCAAACTACCGAGACACTCGGAGTCGTGCGGTGTATGGGGCACGAGTGTTCTCTTTCTTAAAGAGCTGGGTGCAGTTGCGTGCATGGCGCTGGCAAGCCGCTAGCCGACAGCTTCGAGAGGTGCACGGCAGAGTTCGCTCGAAATCTTAAAGACTCCTCCACGGTCGCTACATTGGTGTCAGAAGTGGGAGACCAGGCTGTTAAGAAGACGCCGTCATGGAACAGAGTCTTGAAGAAATAGAGCGTGCCATCTCGGAAAATAGCGTTATGTTGGAGCGCCTGATCAGCAGAACTGCACGGAGAAAAAGGACAAACTGGCCTGAGGGTGCCAGTATTCCCCGGACAGTGTTGCGATCTTCTAGGCACGGCCGGAATGAACCTGTAGCTGCCGCGACACCCCAAATCACCAGTCGGCCGGTCCTCCCCACACGGTCACCCGCTAAGCTGCCACGATACAGCGGGTTGGCGCCCTAGAGCCATACCTTGCACAAGTGGATCTGGCTGCTCTTCACAATGGTTGGAGCTGCGAGGAAGCTGCAACACACTTGGCCCTTGCCTTGGAGGGTCCCGCACTTCAGGTACTCATCGACCTGCCGCCTGAGGAGTGTCGTGATCTTCAGGCCCTCACCGATGCTCTCACCCGTCGTTTTGGACAGAGAACCTCAGCGGAACACAACAGGGAGGAGCTGACAAACCGACATCGGCGTGAAGGTGAGAGTGTGGGAGCATTTGCAGCTGACATCAGGGTCTATGTACGGAAAGGTTACCCTACTTTCTCGACAGCAGCAAGGGAAGAACTCAGTGTTCATGCTTTCCTGCGGGCCTTACACCGAGCGTCTCCGTCCAGCATGTCTGTCTGCTGTCGCCCAGACATTTGAGTGAGGCACTACGGGAGGCTGAACGGGCTGAAGAGGTACTACAGCTTGGGTCTCCGGCACGTCAATCATCACGCCCAAGCCGCTAACGAGAGCAGTTGGCGAGTGGTAGAAAGGGACCAACCTGAGGGTGTGGAGGTCAGTGGCGCCCAGCCATCATCATCCCTCCGCAATGACTGCCCTAAAGTGGGGCTGTGGGTTTTCAGGTGGACTGTACCTAGACTGCATTATAGGCGGACGGCCATGCAGTGCCTTAGTGGACACGGGTCCACTATTTGTCTATTACAGAGAGGAGTGTTGCCGAAACAGCTGGTCCTCTTCCAAAGACTGGACTCCTTCTAACATCGAACTGCGCGCGTTACGGGTGAGCGGACAAAATGCCGGAAAGAAACTATTGACTGTAGTAGTAGGGACGAGCCAGACCAGCCACGAATTCTGGCTCATGGACATTAAAGACAAATGCATAATTGGGTTAGACTTGCTGGCCCACTGGGGAGCATGTGTTGATGTGTCCAGGGCCATCCTCAGCGTAGGTAATGAGACTGTGTCGCTCCAATCGGGCTGGAATCATCCTGGAAGGGCTGTTAGCTTGGATTTGCCTGGACACCACGGCTCACCGGCTCCCGACCGTTGTTCGGAAGATGCAGGGACTGAAGAGACCCCCAGGAGAGTATTGCAGCTCAGACCAGTGCTCCCCAACGGTTTTCCTCACACGACCACCCATCCACTGAGGCGGTTGCTGCTGTGGAGGAATTGGGCCATCAAGTGGTGAACAGCTGAGCACGCCACAGCAGGAGCAACTCCAGAAAGTATTGAACGACTTTGTGGACATTTTGCGGCTCGAGAAGAGGACTGCACCAGAACCTCGTTAGTCAAACACCACATTGACACTGGCCACGCCGCCCCCATTCGGTTGCGCCCACACAGATTGCCTCTTGCAAAACGCCAAGCTGCCGAAGAATTGATTCGCGAGATGGTAACCAACGACATCATTGAGCCTTCTGACAGTCCTGGGCGCACCCATGGTCATGGTGCGGAAGAAAAGGGGTTGGCGCCTTGTGTGGACTTTCGTAAATTAAATGCAGTCACTCGAAAAGACTCTTACCCATTGCCTCGCATCGATGATGCATTGGACTATGTGGCTGGATCCCGTTGGTTCAGCACTTTGGACTTGCGCAGTGGATATTGGCAGGTAGAACTGGCAGCAGAGGACCGACCCAAAACTGCATTCACCATCGGACAAGGGCTGTGGCAGTTTAAGGTAATGCCGTTTGGACTTTGTAATCGCCGCCACGTTTGAAAGACTAATGGAGCGGGTCCTAAAGACATTCCCCGAACCCGTTGTGTGGTCTATTTAGATGACCTGCTGATTCATGCCAGAGACTTTGACCAGGCGGTGCACAATTTAAGGGAGGTCCTGACCGCCATTCGTAGCGCCGGGTTGCGGTTAAACCCTGAGAAATGCAATCT
Organism: Polypterus senegalus; assembly: GCF_016835505.1. Taxonomy (NCBI): domain Eukaryota; kingdom Metazoa; phylum Chordata; class Cladistia; order Polypteriformes; family Polypteridae; genus Polypterus; species Polypterus senegalus. The sequence goes on from NW_024382522.1 coordinate 3,441, forward strand.
TCTCGCCCGACAGACTCAGTTTCTAGGGCACGTAATCAGCGAGTGGGGTGGCTACAGACCCAGCGAAGGTGACTGCCGTGAGCAACTGGCCCCACCAGCCAATATCACTGAACTGCGGAGCTTTTTGGGTTTAGCCTCCTACTACCGAAGATTTGTAAAAACTTTGCGACCATTGCCAGCCCTTTGCACCGACTAACGAGTAAGGGCCAACAGTTTGGGTGGACGGAGGATTGCACAGCCGCCTTCCAACAGTTAAAGGCTGCCCTCGTCAGCAGCCGCGTCCTGGCGTACCCTGACCCCAACCAACCTTTTGTGGTGGACACTGACGCTAGCAATGTGGGGATTGGGGCCGTGCTCTCACAGAAGGGGGAGGCTGGAGAAAGAGTGATAGCTTATTACAGCTGCAGCCTCAGTCGACGGAGAGGAATTACTGTGTCACTCGGCGGGAACTGTTGGCAGTGATCCTAGCGTGCGGCACTTTCGGCCCTACCTATTGGGCACTAGGTTCACACTGCGGACTGACCATGCTAGCCTCACCTGGATGTTGAATTTCAGGCAACCAGAGGGCCAGGTGGCAAGGTGGATGGAGATTCTACAAGAATATGACTTTGAGATACAGCACCGACCGGGACGGCAGCATGCCAACGCTGATGCCCTCTCCAGGCGTCCATGCCTCAGCAATGAATGTCGATATTGCCGCCGACAGGAAGAAAGGGGGCTGGGGCCATCGTCCGCATCCGCAGGATAGATGACACTGTTGGAGTAGGGGAGCCGTACACTATTGACCAATTGAGGCAGTTACAGGCGACGATCAAGCACTAGAAAAGGTAAAGGGCTGGTTGGAGACACAAGAACGTCCCGACTGGCAAACCGTGTCGTCACAGGGGCCTGAACTCAAAATACTCCACTCTCAGTTGGGCAACTTGGAGTTGCACGATGGCGTAATCTACAGGCGGTGGCACGCACCCGGGGGAGGAATTGACCGGCTACAACTACTGGTTCCCCAGGCTTTGCGCGCCGAGGTCCTCCGATGGGTCCACGGAGCGGCTGGATCCGGACATTACGGAACGCTAAGACAGTGCGTCGACTACGGCAGCGGTTTTATTGGCCCGGTGTCGGCAAGGCGCAGAGCTACGTCCACTGCTGTGGACGTCTGCACTGCACAAAAGGACCTGGTCAACGTTCTCACGCGCCATTGCAACGATACCTGGTCGGGCACCCATGGAGAGAATTGGCGTGGACATACTGGGTCCTTTTCCTGTAACGGAAGCGGAAATCGCTACGTTTTGGTAGCAATGGACTACTTTACCAAATGGCCAGAGGCGTATGCAGTTCCGGATCAGAGTGCCCCCACAGCTGCCCAAAACTCGTGGATGAAATGTTCACTCGATTTGGAGTTCGGACGAGCTCCACAGCGATCAGGGCGGAACTTTGAGAGCCGTTTGTTCAGGAGGTGTGTCAGCGACTGGGGTGAAAAGACCGGACCACCCCCCTTCACCCACAAAGTGATGGATTGGTCGAGCGATTTAATCGCACCCTGGCCACTCAACTGGCAATTCTGACCAGTCAACACCAGCGGGACTGGGACCAACATCGCCTTTGGTCCTATGGGCATATCGGACAGCAGTGCAGGAGTCGAGCCAATGCACGCCAGCGGGCTGATGTTTGGAAGGGAACTTCGCGACGCCGGTGGATTTAGTGTTTGGCTCACCCCCTGAGCCTGAGATTATTGGTGGGCCCGAAATGGATTATTTTAGACGGCTAAAAGAGCGGCTGGACACCGTTCATCGACTGGCCAGGGAGGCCCTGGAGGGAGCTGGAGCACGCCAAAAACGGGCTTATGACTCGCGGGCTCATGGCCCGGCGCTGAAGCCAGGGGACAAAGTGTGGGTATTTTGCCCGCAACGGAAGCGGGATTGTCCCCAAAACTAGCCCACCATTGGCAAGGACCGGAGAAATATTGGACAAAATATCGGAGGTAGTTTTCCGAGTCCGAATGCCTGGGCGAGGCAGACGGGTGGTGCTGCACAAGGACCGTTTAGCACCATACCACCCACTGGCCCCAGAGCAACAACAACTCGAAAATATAAGCGGTTCTCCAACCTCCACCCCCGGCACCGAGTCAGACAGTGACAGGACTGAGCCCGACACCAGTGATGGCACCTCCGGCAGGACAAAGCGTGTCCGTCGACGGCCAGGACATTTACGTGATTTTATCTGTGATGAGTAGGGTTGTGGGGACACTAACCCTCTTAGGAGGGGGCTGTGTAACAACCCGGCAGCAAGCGCTGGCGGTGGCGCCTCATGGGTAATTTATGTAAATAGTTTGCGGGAAATTATGGGTAATTTATAAAAAGCTTATTGTATGTCGGAATTTACGTATTGTCATTTGTGTTGTAAATAATGGTGTGTTTGTATTTAATTGGTTGGGTGGGTTTGGGTTATCGCCGTCCGGGGGTTATTTATTTTGTAAAAAGTACCAATTTATTGAAATGTGTCTTCGTGCTTGACCTTGGCAATGGCCGCAATAATGTTGAGCTTTTGTTTCTGACTATCTTCTGTAATAAAAGATACAACAGGACAGAGCTGTTTATTTGCTAAGATGTTATCTAAGCAAACTACCGAGACACTCGATGTGCGTGTGTATGGGGCACGAGTGTTCTCTTTCTTAAAGAGCTGGGTGCAGTTGCGTGCATGACGCTGGCAAGCCGCTAGCCGACAGCTTCGGAGAGGTGCACGGCAGAGTTCGGCTCGAAATCTTAAAAGACTCCTCCACGGGTCGCTACAATACCATATACAAGTGCAGTGGAACCTCAGTTCACGAACACCTTGGAACACGTACAAATCAGTTTACGGCCACAAAGTTCGGCAAACTTTTGCATCTGTTCACGACCACACGCTCGGTATACGAACAAGCCAGTTTCCCTTTCGGTTTGTGCGCGCCGATGATTTCCACACATGTTCAGTCTCTCCCTGTGCAGCGAGTGAGCGAGAGACAGAGAGAGAGACACACACACACACATGCGCGAGAGAGAGACACACACACACACGTGCGTGCGAGAGAGAGAGACAGCTGGACACATAAGGCCGAGAAGGCAGTTAAAGAATGCATTGGGCTTGTTTTTAAAGGGACAGATCTGAGCATTGTTTTAACCTCGTATTTAATGAAGACTTTTTTTCTTTTGGATTTTAACCTCCACTTCACTTCTATTAACAGCGATCGGATCGTAGCGTGCATTGTTGCAATGTTACTTTTCTTGATGGTCTATTAAATTACAGATTTTTCAAATGTTCATTTTTTTACCTGTGCTTAAAACTCATTAAAAAAGTGTTTTTAGTGAGCGTTCGAAAGCGCTATAGCTCAAACTCTTGCAGTGTTAGTTTTCTCTGTTGTTCAAGGTTTTCTCAGTGTTATTCAACGTTTTTACATTTAGTTTACTATTACACTGTGCATTCTATGGTATAATTAATTATATTTGTGCTTAAAAATGTTTAAAAATATATTTACATACGGTTCATAAGGTCTGGAACGGACTAATTGTATTTACATACAATCCTATGGGGGAAATTACTTCGGTTTACAACCAAATCGGTCTACGACCATAGTTTTGGAACGAATTATGGTCGTGAACCGAGGTTCCACTGTATACAGATAGACGAAATTGCGAAGCTCAGGGTCCACAGTGTAACAACGTGAAGTGCAAATAATAAATTGAAAATAGAATTCAAATTTAAATTTAAAATTAAAAAACAAGCAAGACAAGAAATTGTGCAAAGACAAAACAAAGAAGTAGCAGCAATATTGACGTGTAATTAGCAATATGAACATTGATGCAATGTATGGTATTTGCAATTTAAATACATAAATATAGTCAATAGATATGTAATATAATAAATAAATAATAAATAATAGATATGGATAATACAGAAATTATCAGTGTATGATAATAGTTGTTTAAGACATATGTAAACAATGACAGGTCAGAATGTTTCACAGCAGAAGGATATCAAGAGTGTCAAAATACTTAAAGGTCAGTATGAGATTTTCAGTTCTTTTTCTACATGTACTCTAGTCTTTGCAGGAAAGTAGCTTTCATGTACAGTGGACACTTGACTTATGAACTCAATTCGTTCGCGAGGGCTGGTTGTAACTCAAGACTATTTTTCCCATAAAAAATAATGGAAATACCCATAATGCGCTCCTAACCTCCCACAGCAACACTTACTTAACCTGTTCATAATAAAAAAATGGTTGTATAATGCGCATAATTTACCAAAACACCAATAATTTTTCTAATGTACTAACCAAAAAGTTATAAAAAGTGCCTAGCCTACCAGAAACATCAATTTCATACTGTACTCACCATTTAATTTGACATCTTTGGGCTGCAGGAAGGGAGGAGGAGGAGAATGAAACGGAAGGTGGTTATTGTTTAGAAGGAGCCTCCTTATGCAAATCTTTTCTTTGTAAAATTGTCCAGATGGTGGATTTCGAGATGTTGTATATATTAGCGAGATCGGTCACGAACGGCACTCTCATATTTCCGCACAATTTCCTTCTTTGTTTGGATTGTGTTTCTCAAGTTAATAATGACAGTAGTCGAGCACTCAGTTCAAAGCGGGCCGTGTTGTGAACTGCTGTAATAATACACTCCAAAGCAAGCCGGTGCTGACTCAGCCTGATGACATCATCATGTGCCGCGCCAGCCCGCTAGCTAACATCCCTTAACAATCGCTTTCTTTACCTTCGTTACCTTCTCTTCCTTCCTTAGCAATTACGCGTCTTGCTTGCCATGGTCTTAGTGAATTATATATACAGATAAATCACTGCACTGACCGAAATTACTTCCACAAACACATGTATCTGGGCTCCGACTGACGCTTACGAACGCTCTCGGCTGTTTGTTTACAATCGCACAAGTGGATACATGTGACTGCATTTGGGTCGTGAAGCAAGATGTTGGTCGTAAATCAAAACAAAAATTTTGGTCGTAAATCAAGTTGTTCGCATGTCAAGCCGGTCGTATGTTCTCTTGGATGGCAGAAGTGTGAAAGTCCATGCAAAGGGCATAAGGGGTCCTGCACAATGTTGCAGGCCTTGTGGACACTATGTTTGTAAAATATGTCCTGTAGTGAAGGGGTAGGGACCCCAATAATGTTCTCTGCTGTCCTCACTATCCTTTGCAGGCGCTATGCGGTCATATATGTTGCAGTTGCCATACCAGACAGTGATGCAGCTGGTGAGAACACTCTCAATGGTACCTCTGTAGAACATGGTGAGGATGGAAGGGGTAGGACTTGCTCGCTTCAGCCCCCTCAGGATGTGTTGTCTCTGCTGGGCTTTCTTGATTAATGATGAGGTGTTATGCGTCCATGTAAGTTCCTCAGTTATGTGCACACCGAGGAACTTGGTACTCCTAACAATCTCCACATCTAAACCACTGATGCTGAGTGAGATGTGGGCAGGATGTGATTTTCTGAAGTCCACGATTATCACTTTTGTCTTGTCGACATTGAGAGATAGATTGTTGCCTACACACCATGCAGAGAGCCATTCCATCTCATCTCTGTATGCTGATTCATCATCCCTGCTTATCAGTCCTATCACCGTCGTATCATCTGCAAACTTGATGATGTGGTTGGTGTTGTGCGTGGCTGTGCAGTCGTGAGTCAACAGGGTGAAGAGCAGTGGACTAAGCATGCAGCCTGCGGTGTTCCAGTGCTAACTGATTGGGGCCTCTCTGTCAAGAACTCCAGAATCCAATTGCAGAGGGTGGTGTTCATGCCCAACCTGCTCAGTTTTACAACCAGCTTTTGAAAGATGATTATGTTGAAGGCAAAGCTAAAGTCTATTAATAACATAATGTTTATTCTCTGTTTAGTGCCCTATTTATAGTTTACGTTCCAGTTATTAATTTAATATTTTGTAAATTTTAATCAAGGAAAAAAGTTGCAGTTTACTGCACATAAAACATTAAATTCCTACAATTATCATTTTATTGTGCTACATTTGGAAAAAAAAAAATATATATATATATATATGTTTTTTTTTTTTTCCTGTTAAGAGCGGAATTTAAATTCAACTGGCATGCACAAAAAATGCCCAGCAGTGGTTATATTTGTAAAAGAAACATACACATTTACACATAGTTTCTGACCCTAGGCTATGTGCAGTTCACAGTCCTGCAGTCAAGAAAGAATTTCAGACCTTTCAAATTGTTGGTGGTTTTGAAGAAGGTACATGCCCAAAACTTGCATGTTAAGGTAATTGGCAGGACTAAATCTGGATTGTGAGTATGGGCGTGTGTGAAAGTGGGCCCTGTGATAAACTGTTGCTCCTTTTCAGGTCTTGGCCTGCCTTGTACCTGATGCTGCTAGGATTGGGCACCAGCCTCCCACAATCTGGTATTGGATTATACATAATTATACTTATATAATTATAAGTCTGAATGTGTTATCTATACTAATAAAAGGCAAAGCCCTCACTGACTCACTCACTGACTGACTGACTCACTGACTCATCACTAATTCTCCAACTTCCCGTGTAGGTAGAAGGCTGAAATGTGGCCGGCTCATTCCTTACAGCTTACTTACAAAAGTTGGGCAGGTTTCATTTCGAAAATTCTACGCGTAATGGTCATAACTGGTACCTATTTTTTCGTCCATATACTATAATAGACTTCTGCTTGATGCCCGTGGGAGGCGGAGTTATGCCTCCCACGTAATTTAGTGCCTGCCCATATAAGGCCGTCCGTCAGCGCAATCCAATAGAAACACTGCCGCTAGATATTCACGGGTGACGGACTGTGCTTATGCAGAGGAAGATGAGATAGTCAGGGTGGTGTTTGGCACAAACTCAGCGAAACTGCGAGAGAAACTTTTAAGTGCCGGGTCTTAGCTAACATTAAAGACAGCCGTGGACATCACACGAGATGGCACCAGTACAGCTGGGAAACTTCGATGCATGTACACCGAGCGGCTCACGTGAACTGACGCAGTGCACAGACAAAAAGCAACAGTTCTAAAGAGTGCTGAACAAAAACCAAATTACACAATTGAGAAGACAGCAAAAAAATATGAAGCGTCTGATACATACAAGCATATTCATAAGTGCAGCTACTGCGGAAACAAAGCACACGGTGGAAAAAGTGAATGTCCCGCTAAAGGAAGACAGTGTAAAAAAAAACCTGTGCATGCAGTGTGTCACGTCTCAGAAAAAGAGGAAGACGAGCTGTTTATTGATGCAGTAAGAAACGAATCGATGAGTGAAACCTCGTATCTTTACAACGATTGACAAACACGGAATGTAACTTGAACACAGCACATCGTACAAATACGAACCTGATTGAAAGAAATAATGATAATCAAATCCTTGATGACAGCAACACTCATAACACTCACAAAACAATTACTGTATATTGACAATCATGTTACGTTATTTTAAATGTTCCTTTTCTTTTCATAATCTTTAACACACTACTTCTCTGCTGCGAAACGCGAGTATATATATATATATATATGCAGCGGAGAAGTAGTGTGTTAAAGAAGCAATGAAAAGAAAAGGAAACATTTTGAAAATAACGTAACCTGATTGTCAATGTAATTGTTTTGTCACTGTTGTGAGATGAGTGTTGTTGTCATATATATATATATATATATATATATATATATATATATATATATATATTTACACACACACACAAACATATATATATATATACATATCTATACATATACACATATATACATACATACATATCTACATATATACACACACAGCTATTTCGTATCAGTGCAATACGCTGTTTGTTAAAACGGTTGACTCCCGCTCTTACGTGCAATAACAAATCAAATCATTCAGTTGTCTTTGCTCATATGTCATTTTAGAGCTGGACGCCTGGCATCTTTTTTGGCCACAAGTTCGTTTCTGTTTGCTGTGAGGTTCTGTGTTGTGGAGATTCTCAGGATGGATTGCAGGTGCTCATCAGTGAGGCGACTCCTGTGTGCTGTTTTGTTAGTCTTTATCACTGAGAAGAGCTTCTCACACAGATATGTGCTACCAAACATGCACAAGGTTCGAGCCGCATGTAGACGGACTTTTGTTCTTCAAAGTCACCAAAGCGCCGTGCAAACTCAGTGCGCAATAACTCTAGTAAGCGGTAAGTGTTCGGCAAGGCAGCTGAAGCGCTGCATTATGGGATCTGTAGTTTATTGTGTTACCAGCACTTCATATACCCGGGCCATTAATAACAATAATACAGTATATAAAATGATCTCGGGCGGATATAATTACGCCGGGCCGGATGTGGCCCGCGGCCCTTGAGTTTGACACATATGGACTAAATAGAACTTGAATATATATATTTTTTCAAATGTGATCGCGCAATTCAGATAGAGTTGACGCACTACAGCCTGCATGCCTCAATGAGTCATCCCCTCGCTCTTACTTTTTTACCGTTCATCTAATGAATACACTGAGTATGGCTTTACCAAAACAATCATTGATGGCGAATAAAGTATCCATTATTCGAGTATGTAGATCGGTATATATATATACATATATATATATACCAGCGCAGCGGAGAAGTAATGTGTTAAAAAAGGTAGAAAAAGAAAAGGGAACATTTTAAAAATAACGTAACATGACTGTCAATATACAGTAATTGTTTTGTGAGTGTTACTGAGTGTTGCTGTCATCAAGGATTTGATTATCATTATTTCTTTCAATCAGGTTCGTATTTGTAGGATGTGTTGTGTTCAAGTTACATTCCGTGTTTGTCAATCGCTGTAAAGATGACAGGTTTCATTCATCGATTCGTTTCTTACTGCATCAATAAACAGCTCGTCTTCTTCTTTATCTGAGACCTGACACTGCATGCACGGGTTTTTTTTACACTGTCTTCCTTTAGCGGGACATTGACCTTTTCCACCGTGTGCTTTGTTTCCACAGTAGCTGCATTTATGAATATGCTTATCAGACGCTTCATATTTTTTGCTGCCTTTTCAATTGTGTAATTCGGTTTTTGTTCAGCGCTCTTTGGAACTGTTGCTTTTATCTGTGCACTGCGTCAGTTCACGTGAGCCGCTCGGTGTACATGCATCGAAGTTTCCCAGCTGTGCTGGTGCCATCTCGTGCTATGTCCATGGCTGTATTTAATGTTACCTTAGTCCTGGCACTTAAAACTTTCTCGCAGTTTCGCTGAGTTTGTGTCAAACACCACCCTGACCATCTCATCTTCCTCTCCATAAGCGCAGTCCTTCACCCGTGAATATTTACCAGTGGCAGTTTGCTATTGGATTGCCGCTGACGGACGGCCTTATATGGGCAGGCACTAAATTACAAACGCCAGCGGCAGCCGGTCTATGAACTTAATTTAAAGTGTAGGTTTACATCGTGCTTTGTTTCCGAAGTAGCAGAACTCATGAATATGGTAGTATATGTCACTTTCGCTCGCTTCTTATTGTTTCGCTGCCTTCTCAATTATATAATGCATGTTTTCTTGAGCGCTTTTTGAGGTCTTCCTGGTTTTCTATGTACTGCGTGATTACGTGGGAGGCGTGATGATGTCACACGAAACTCCGCCCCCACGGCGTTGAAGCTCATCTCCATTACAGTAAATGGAGAAAACTGCTTCCAGTTATGACCATTACGCGTAGAATTTCGATATAAAACCTGCCCAACTTTTGTAAGGAAGCTGTAAGGAATGAACCTGCCAAATTTCAGCCTTCCTCCCACACGGGAAGTTGGAAAATTAGTGATGAGTCAGTGAGTAAGTGAGTGAGTGAGTGAGTGAGTGAGTGAGTGAGTGAGTGAGTGAGTGAGGGCTTTACCTTTTATTAGTATAGATACAGTACACTGCTCACAAAAATTAAAGAAACACTTTAAAGAAACACATTAGATACATCAGATCTCAATATAAAGTTGGATATCTATACAAATAACGACAGGGCAATGTCTTAGGAACAAAAGGATGCCAAGTCTTTTAATGGAAATAAAAGTTTTCTGCCTACAGAGGGCTCAATTGTGTAGACACCCTAAAATCAGAGTGAAATGAAGATGTGGCAGGCTAGTCCATTTTTTCAAAAACTTAATTTCTGCTACTCAAAATGCTTTTCAGTACCTTGTGTGGCCCCCACGAGCTTGTATGCATGCTTGACAACGTCAGGGCATGCTCCTAATGAGACGACGGATGGTGTCTTGTGGCATTTCCTCCCAGATCTGTATGAGGGCATCCCTGAGCTGTTGTACAGTCTGAGGAGCAACCTGGCGCCTAATGGACCGAAACATAATGTCCCACAGATGTTCTATTGGGTTTAAGTCAGGGGATCGTGAAGGCCATTCAATTGTTTCAATTCCTTCATCCTCCAAGTACTGCCTGCATACTCTTGCCACATGAGGCCGGGCATTGTCGTGCATTAGGAGGAAACCAGGACCTACTGCACCAGTGTAGGGTCTGACATTGGGTCCAAGGATTTCACCCTGATACCTAATGGCAGTCAAGGTGTCTTTGTCTAGCTTGTAGAAGTCTGTGCGTCTCTCCATGGATATGCCTCCCCAGACCATCACTGACCCACCACCAAACTGGTCATGCCGAATGATGTTACAGACAGCATAACATTCTCCATGGCTTCTGCAGACCCTTCAACGTCTGTCACATGTGCTCAGGGTGAACCTGCTCTCATCTGTGAAAAACACAGGGTGCCATTGGTGGACCTGACAATTCTGGTATTCTATGGCAAATGCCGATTGAGCTCCACTGCACTGGGTTGTGAGCACAGGGCCCACTAGAGGACGTTGGGCCCTCAGACCACCCTCAAGAAGTCTGTTTCTGATTGTTTGGTCAGAGACATTCACACCAGTGGCCTGCTGGAGGTCATTTTGTAGAGCTCTGGAAATGCTCATCCTGTTTGTCCTTGTCCAAAGGAGCAGATACCAGTCCTGCTGATGGGTTAAGGACCTTCTATGGTCCTGTCCAGCTCTCCTAGACTAACTGCCTGTCTCCTGAATCTCCTCCATGCCCTTGAGACAGTGCTGGGAGACACTGCAAACCTTCTGGCAATGACACACATTGATGTGCCATCCTGGAGAAGTTGGATTTCCTGTGCAACCTCTGTAGGGTCCAGGCTTCGCCTCATGCTACCAGTAGTTACACTGACCATAGCGAAATGCAAAACTAGTGAAAATAACAGTCAGAAAAGATGAGGAGGGAAAAATGTCAGTGGCTTCCACCTGTTAAACCATTCCTGTTTTGAGGGTCATCTCATTGTTGCCCCTCTAGTGCACCTGTTGTTAATTTCATTAACAGCAAAGCAGCTGAAACTGATTAACAACCCCCTGTGCTACTTAACTGACCAAATCAATATCCCAGAAGTTTCATTGACTTGATGCTATACTCTGATTAAAAAGTGTTCCTTTAATTTTTTTGAGCAGTATATATATGTATATATATATATACCCCGATCTACATCCTCTCAAATTGACAAACCACACACCGTGGTGCAATGGTAGAGGCCTTGGTTTGAGACGTATGAAAAAATATGTGGTTAACGCAGAAAGACAGATCACCAATTGAAGCTTTATGAATAATAGATACTTTATTCGCCATCAATGATTGTTTTGGTAAAGCCATACTCAGTGTATTCATTAGATGAACGGTAAAAAAGTAAGAGCGAGGGGAGAGTGACTTATTGAGGCACGCAGGCGAAACCACAATAGCACACGGGCTCGATGCGTCGGTGCGCATCAACTTGATCTGAATTGCGCGATCACATTCAAAAAAATATATCTTTTCAAGTTCTATTTAGTTGACACAAATATCTTTGGTTGGAACCTAAGGCGAATTTACTCTTTACACTTGTATGGTGAAGAAAAATGTATGCAATGATGCCTACATTTAAATTACATTCCTACCAAAGATTTTTCTGTTGACTAAATAAAAATTCCATCTATTTAAAATTTAAATAGAACTTGAACACATACGGTAGTTCATAATATCCACGCAGACTTGCACGTAAGAGCGGGAGTCATCCGTTTTAACAAACAGCGTATTGCACTGATACGAAATAGCCTGCCCATTTAATTATTTAGGAATGGATAAATAAATTAAGATTTTGTGCAAATAATGTTTTTCATTTTCTTCCTTGATGGATTCTGGCACCCCCAGCAACAGTTGCTCGCACCCCAAAAGAGTGTATATATATATATATATATATATTGTGGAGGATGGCCAGTCGTTTATCCCGGCCAATACCCCAAGCCGCCAGGTGGAGCCCTCCTTGCAGCATGGAGGTCCCCAGAAGACCAGCAGGGCATCATGGACAATGGAGTTTTTATCACCGCCCTGCTGGATGCCATGGGGGCCACGAGAGGGAGCTGCAGGGAGGACTGAAGAATTCTTCGTGCCCTATGACCCAGAAGTTCGTCATAGGAAGAGCGATGGGCTTCCGGGTTGAAAAAAAAAGTACTATTTACCCTGACCCGGAAGGAATAAGGACTTGTGGACTGTTGGCTAGGAACACTTCCGGGTCAGATTGTATAAAAGGACTGTGGGAGCTCCCAGGCGGTGAGCTGAGCTGGGTCAAGAGTGGCAACGCGCCTGGGAGCTGGAGGATTGGTTTATTATTGTAGTATTTGTTATTATATGAGTATTGTGGTGTAGAGTGTGCTTTGTGCACTGTGCATTAAATAAAGTCAACATTTGGACTTTTACCTGGTGTCTGGAGTCGTGGACAGGGGTTCAAGGGAGCGAGAGCGCCCCCTATATACCACAATATATATATATATATTAATTAAATATAATATAATTAAATATTAAATATATATGTGTGTGTGTATGTATATATGTAGATATGTATGTATATGTATATATATATGTTTATATATGTGTGTGTGTATGTATGTATATATATATATGTATTTGTGTGTATATATGTGTGTGTATGTATGTGTGTATATGTAAATATGCATATATATGTGTATATATGTATGTATGTGTGTATATATATATACGAGATATTATATATATATTATATATATAGTATACAGGTATATATATATATATATATATTATATATATGCATTATATTATATATATATATATGACAGCAACACTCATCCCCCACAACAGTGACAAAACAATTACATTGACAATCATGTTACGTTATTTTCAAAATATTTCCTTTTCTTTTTCATTACTTTAACACACTACTTTTCCGCTGTGAAGCGTGGGTATTTTGCTAGTGTTAGATAAATTAAAAGTGGTAGCAACTTTACAACAGCATAGTGAGAACTGTAACAAAAATGAAAATGCAGGATATGGTGAAGTTAATGAACATTTTAATACAGTGCATATTAATTAGCTGTAAAGATGAGAAGTAGCATACTAATAATGAACAGGAAGATTATACATATGGGAAGGCTTTTACAATGAGGTTTCATTTCTTAAATAAGCATCTAGGAGTGTGATATTATTAATAAAAAAATTCAAAAGTAGACTATTTTCTATGAGCAATTTAAAGTACTTAACAATAGGATAAGCTATGGCATTTCATTTTCATGGCTTGGGCAAAAGAAAAGGCTTATTAAAAATAAGGCATAGTAAATGTTGTGTATGAGGGTTGGGTTGGTGGCTTTAAACATGAAGTCTATACATGTCTGTAACTGTGTTGAAAGTAAAATGTTTACAAAACAGGAACATTGTGTTGCAATTTTTACATAATCACTAAAGTTCTATACATTGTGATATTTTTTAAAGCATGAGCCCCTGTCATGTGCAGATCTGTTGCAACTGCAAAATTCCCAGAAGATGGGATCAACCTTTACCATATGTTGTTCATCCAGAAGGAATTGAAAGAGATGCTGCTCAGGAAGGGACAACTGGTTTGACCAAAGCAAAGTGGCCTAAACTCTTTTTTACATAAATTCCACTTAGTCCATGAATACATTTTCTGTGCTAATTAACAAAGTCTGTTGTTCCAAATAAAAGAAGACCCTTTTTCTATAGTTAGACATAGAGGCTAAAGCACCTGCAGCCTCTGTTCGTAACATGTCTCTAGTATGCTGCTCTTCAAGGATGGCACAGTAATGCATGCCAAGGTGCAAGTCATTTATTAAATTATTGGTATTGAAACAAATCAAAGGAAATAAAACAAAGACCTTAAAACAATAAAAAATATGTTAAATGACCCACCAACTGTGAATGTATTGTAATTCAGATTAAGCAAATTTGCAAATTGAAATGGAGAAATACCTTATGCTTTTCATTAAAATAAGAAATTCTTTATTCACTATTGCAGAATGTTTTCACCATGATGCTTTGTCTAAATCATTGATTTACATGGCTTGTGCTCTGCCTTGGCTAAGTAATTGGATTCAAATGTAATTAGAAGCATTTTAAATATTGCCTGGTGCTTAGTCTTGCAACTTAATTTTGTTCTTGTTCTCATTGCTGATTAGTTTTTTGGGTGCTTTCAGTTTATTTTATCTATTGTAATGAGCTGTGAGATGCCTGAATGTTCAAAAGGAAAAGAGAGACAAAAGGACAAGGGGATGAAATTCATTTTAGGGAGATGCTAAAGAATTGTGAGTAAGCAGGCAAGAGATCAAAACTTGGAGGTTCAAAACTGAACATCAAAACCAAAATGAGCATAAGAAATAATTTTTTCCATAAATAACTAAATTGCTAACCAAAACGTCATCATTTTATTTGAATTTACATAAACTTGGACACTAGGTATACTGCTCTGCCACATCAAAAATTAATTTCTTGATGACATTACGTGTCTTGACACACATTTAACCATAAAAATTGCACACAAAATTCAAAGTAAAATGGTGGTGCAAAGACATCATTGTCATAATAATTAAAATAATGAACAAAAAGGAACCGAAAGGATTCGTCAAAATCATGACAGTTATTTCAAGCAACTATAATTTAACTTTTCTCATAATTCATTTTCCTGCTTCATCGAGTACCAATTTTGACCTGTTTAGATTATTTTGTAATTATCTGTTTCAGGTTTCCGTTCTATTTAGGACTCTGTTCCACTCTTCTCAATGTTAGCTTTAAATCCTTAACTAGGGCTGTCAAATTAGGCAGAGATTTAGGTTCAGATGTTCATATTAAAAATAATTACTGTATATATTGTTGTAAGAAGAGACTTGAGGCATGGCAAGGTTTGGGGCAGCCACCCGTTTAATCCGGTTTCCTGGCTGCAAAAGCAATTGATTTATCAGAGTCAAGTTTACACAACAGAGTCCAAAACAGAACTGCCTCCCAGAGCAAAGGCAGGAGACTTTATAGGACGGAGGGCGGAAGTGATGTTGTCCTCTGTGCCGGAACCGGAAGTGATGTCGTCCTCGGGACCAGGACTGGAAGTGATGTCGTCCTCAGGCCCGGGGCCGGACGTGATGTCGTCCTTGGGGACGGGACCGGAAGTGATGTCATCCTTGGGGCCGGGACCGGACGTGATGTCGTCCTCACGGGCCGGGACCAGAAGTGATGTGTCCCGCTTCGAGGTGGCGGCTCCTGGTGGGATTTCCCGGGAAAGACCGGTAGAGAACTCAGAAAGAGCGTTAGTGTACCCCGCCCCACCCGGGCAGATGTATAATCAGTCCTTCTAAGCCCTTCAGCTACCTCCCATGCACACTTGTGTGACAATATTTGAATGTTCGATATGTTGGTTAGAAGTTTGGATAGCTACATGCACTTGCAAGTTTGTACTCTATGCACCATTTTCTATATTTATTTTTATAATTTTACTTTTTTACTGTCAATGCAAAGCATGACTTGTTTGTGGCTAATATTGTATGTTTTGATATTGTTTGCTGTTGTTCAGCATCGGTCCCTTTTGACACCTGTTCTTTGAATAGTTTTGCTAGCTTTGTTCACCATAAAAACATGGAATTAAACATTTTTCTCAGCCCTAACTACAAACAACATAAGATAAGAAATAAATTAAAAATATAATTTTTAGGTGAAGTATTCCTTTAAAAATTACAACTCATTTATTTAACTCCTGTAAAGAGATTTCCTTGTGGCTCTTTATAAATTATTTGCAATTTGTTTGTCCTATGTGTGCAAAAATATCAAAAAAGTAGCATTTCACATTTTGAAGAAACTTTGAAACTTGTTTTATTATGACAAAAAAACTTTTAATATATGGATGAGGCTATTCATAAAGAAGTCAATAAAGGGGATGTGGTAAAAAAAAGTGTATGTTAGCCAACTTGTCATCTACAGTGTGTAATTTAAATGTTTCAAGAATTCTGAAAAGAAGGACAATGACAATGAGGGAGGGAAGAGAAAATTGTTTAAAATGAAAAGGGAATGTGAAAAGAAAAAACCACACAAGCCCTGAAACGATCAATCAATCTTCATTTTCAATAGCATCTTTTATAATAATCGCTCTCACAAAGCACTTTAAAAAAGCCATTAACATTACAGTACATGATAAATCAAACATTTATAGCATTTACATAAGCGGAGATGTGGGCCAACTGGTAATGTCATTAGAATGGAATATTCAAAGAGGCAAGGACATGGCAGATGGAGGCAATTAAGTATCGCAGGTTAAATAAAGCAGGCACAATGCCAGGCTTAGTGTAGTAGACAATGTTAGGACAATGGCAGTCTCACACACAGGATGATACTTCAAGATAAAGGGGGCCATGAAGGAGCCATTGTTGACAACTACATGGCAAGGCTTTCAGGGCATTAGTGTAATACAGTTAGCAATTTCAAACTGTATAAATTTAAGGCTGTTCTGAAGTCGGTCAATAAAAGCTTCCTGAAATTTAAGAGCAAAATAATGTCAAGAATTAACATGTAGTATGACTCCAGAGGCAGCTAACCAGACTGGATGTAAGATATCAGTGCTTTTTGTGGAATGATATATTTGAAGAGAGAGAACCCATTCTTGATGCTTGATGTTGTTTCCTTATGTGGCTCATGTATATTTTAAGAGATCATTGTTTCGTTAGCTTTGGTTAGAAATGAAGAAATGATTGGTTCAGTTTGTACCTATTAACTTATGTTAACCACAATAACACAAAACTGGTTTTTTTTTGTTCATTTAAAGAACAGAGGAATACGATCTTTTATTTTCTACCCGTAATGGCGCACTGCACGATAACGTGCTGTGAATACACTTGACTTGAGCATTCCTAGTTTTAATACTCTTTCTCTGTCTCTGTTTAGCATTCATTTGCTCAGAGGTTGATGCACTTGCTGCTTCCTGAGCAGCTCTTCTTTTCTCCACTCTAGCAGCTCGCTTCTTCTCTTTCTTTCGTCAGCATCTTTTTGCATTAAAATTGATCAAGTCAGAGTTTGTGTTGCAATTACTTAGTATGTTTTCTTTAATTTTTCACTTAATCTGGCACTTAAGTCTTCAATCTACCTCAGGAATGATTTAAGATATGAAGAGGTAGAGGAAGTGACAGAGGAACAGCCAGAGTTAAAGCAAAGAAGGAAGGATTTGTTTTATGGTGAGCAACACGTGATGCACTAATGTCTCAAAACATTGTTCCCTTGATCTAGAATATTTATTGATCATGTATTATCTGTTTTATCTTCTGAAAGAGTTTGGTGCTGTTCTAGTTGCTGTTTATATTCCTCCACAAGGCAACACAAACAATGCGTTGAACAATCTGTACAACATTATTAAAGAATATAAATGTATATAGCACAACCTGAGGGATTATTTATTTTTGATGGGGACACCAACGAAGCATATTTAAGAAAGGTTTATCCAACATTTAAACCAGCATGTCACCTGCCACACAAAGTGTTATAATACTGTGGATGAATGCTACCCCCCAGTAAAAGATGCTTACCACTGGCTACTGTGCTCTCACCTCGGCCAGTCTGAGAGAGCAGAGACTGAAATGAGAAATGTGCAAGAAACTATGGTACGGTGCTGAACTAAAGAAGCACAGGATAAACTACAGAATTTCTTTAAATCTGTAAACTGGGACATTTTTAGAGATTTGTTATCAGATCTGGTTGAGTATGCAAGCATAGTAACGGTATTCCTCAAAACGTGAATGGTTGTGTGGCTATGAAAACAATCTAAATATTTTCTAATAAGAAACAGTGGATTACTGCTAACCTAAGAAATTTACTGAAGGCATGCAACAGTGCATTTAGAAATAGTGAAAGAAATGCAGATATGAACTGAGAAAAGCAATCACAGTGTCACAAATAAAGTAGAGATGAAATTAAACAGCTATAACAATTCGGGCTGCTTTCATCTTACAAAGTAAAAACTAATCCAGTCTCATCTTCATTTTCTCTTCCAGACAAAGTTAATACTTTTAATGCCCATTTTAACTGTTACAAGCATCCTACTAATTAATTTGCTTCGGCACCACATGATTTATCCTTCTTCGTTTCTGTACATGATGCAAGGAGGATTTCCTTTGCACGTAATGGTACATTTGGATAATATAACCTGCTATGCCAGAATCCTCTTTACAGATATAGATAACAGCTCAACACTTAGAACTTCTGTACTATCAAAACTGACCATCAAACTCCTCAATTTAGGACTCAGCACTACCCTCTGCAATTGAATTTTGGACCCCGCATGTACAGATGGTCAGAATCACTTCTTTAATGTTGACTCATTAAAAACGCACCCTACAGAGTGAAATACTGAGCCCCATTTCTGTACTACTTGTTCACCTCTGACTGCACGGTCAGACACATCTTTAACTTCTGAATGAAATCTGCTGATAATACCAACATCATAGGGTTATCACCAAAGATTAGAAAAATGAGAGAAAGAAGAAGTCTGCCTGCTGACTCAGTGTTGCTAGGAAAATAATCTTGTACTTAATATCAGTAAAGCCACACTTTCATGCTCATCTGTGGAGATGCTGTTGAAAGAGTGAGAAGCTTTACATTTCTTGGAGTGACTATTACTAATGTACTAAAGTGGGCACAACAGATTTCATCTCTTGTCAAAAAGGCTTACCAACACCTTTTCTTTCTGTACAGTTCACATTTCTCCATTTGCATTCATAAAATTCTACAGGTGCACATTATAGTCTATACATACTAGCTGTATTATTTCCTGGTTAAGAACCTGCTTGGTGCAAAAATGTAAAGCACTGCAGTCTTGGTGTCATCCGCTGTGATAGATGAACTTCTAGGAAGGAACTCCGCTGGTAGTGGTGTTATATTACCTTTTCTACTATCATTTCGAGGTATCCTATATTTAGTCAACCCGAGAGGATTCAATTAAAAGTATATACAAGTACTGTACATATAAGCAGGAGCAGCAGACCAAGGGTTTAGAAAGAGAAGAAAAAGGCAGATAAGGCTTCATCAAAGTCTAAATTGGGCTCATGTTTAAGTTTGTAATATGGCCTGCCAGATACTTACTTGGAAGAGACAGGCAAAGGAACAGATCTGCCAGGACTTCTCGAATTGGGGTTAGTATGCGTTTGAAAATGACAGTACTGTTGCAACAGATTATTTCATCGAGGGTCGCACATCTGAGCAAGCATCTTGCGGGAGGCAGGAACAATCTCTTACCGGGGCGCCAGCTCGTCGCTAACACTGTACCACCGTGCCCCCATATTTAATACATGCTTTAGTTCCTATCATCATGAAAATGATATCAAGAATACATCTTAGTAATTAAATTGCTCAGGGAGCTGTAATATCTTAAATGTAATGTATTCTGTGTCCTGTCGGCATAAGTGAAAGCCCGTTTAAGAAACACATAGTGATTCACACACATAGAGCACATAGAAGAACGCATAGAATGCGATACATTTAACGTGCTACTTCAGTTCTGATGGGATTTGAGAAACCAGTAAATTAAATGATTTAAATTGGAGTTTATGATGTTCTACTTTAATGACAAAATAAACTACGTGATTAAAATGAAATTTCGAGATTAAAGTTGACATTTGAAACTTTTTTATCTCACTATGTCCCTATTTTTTTTTTTTTTTTCACTGTAACCTTTTGGGGCTATATACTTTACATTGATTTGTATATTCAAAGAGGCGTAATTCTGGGAGGAGTTGAGATGGGGCGGCAGGCACCTGCGTTACATTTCACGCTGACCGGGATTTATGTAGTGAAAAAACGTGGAAGTTTAGTGTTTGCACAGATTTATGCATTTTAATTTTTTTGTGTGTACACACATTTCTGTTTTTGTCTGTACACCATGTTTTAGTGTGAATTCTACGCACGACGTTATACGTGAGACTGCTGAATATACACACGCCTGGTCAGCAATAGATCTAAAATCTGGCTACACTTCTTCATATGTCCTGCTTTGTACCTCAGTACATACAAATTATCATCAACTTACTGATAATCTAATTGTCCATCACTTGCTCAGAATATCTGTTGCGCATTTACATGATAATCACCTTTTTCTACCCTCTCAAACCTACAAATCTTTTAATGTTTGGAAAAAGTCCAGGATTAAAACATTTGGAGATTTGTATATACATAATGTCTTTGTATCTTATGAATAATTACGCTTCAAGTTTAACTTCCCATCAACACAATTTTTCCACTACATTCAAATCAGAAACTTTGCTAAAAGGAACCTGTCTAATTTTCCTCACCTCCCACCCATTTCTATTCCAGAGGCATTACTGATCAATCTTGAAGACTCAGTCATCATCTCAAAAACATCTTAAAGTCTCTTCCTTTCAATGATCCCAGGATAAGATGGGGAAAGTATCTTTCACTTGACATCTCTGAAAAGGAGTAGAAGGCAGTCATGCATAGAATACATTCCAGCTCCATATGTGCAAAGCGTCATCCATCTTAAACTCTTTTATCAAGCACATTTATCTCGTTTAAAAATTATCCAAGATGTATTCAGGGCAAAATTCAATATGTGAATATTGCAGTTTATCTCCAGCATCGCTGGGCTACATGTTTTGGGTGTACACCAAATTAACATCATTCTGGACAAAAATCTTTAAATTCCTATCAGACAGCCTTGGTGCCACAATCACTCCAAACACATTAACAACTGTGTTTGGTGTACTCCTGGATGGGTTCAAAGTGGAGAAGAACAAATTGATTGTAATTGCTTATACCAGACTTACCTAGCTCAACAGGAAAAATGTTAGCACTGGGTCATTGGGTAACTGATGTTCTATACTATTTGAAATTGGAAAAAAATAAATTCTTACTTGCAAGATCACTTCAAAACTTTGAAAATTTGGCAAAATTTAGTTAATCAAATCTTAGAATAAGCATTTATATCGGGGAAAAGGACATCCTCTCTTTATTTTTTTTTAAAGATTTGCTCAGGTTGTAGTCTCTCCTCTCTTTCTTTTAGTCAGGGGTTGAATTATGGTTTAAGTTTGTCATGATTGTAAAGAGTATTATTTTCTTCAAATAATATTTATAAAATTAAATTTAAAAAATAAAGCACCGCAGAAGGTAATAAAGGTGGTGCAGAACATCTTAGCTGCCTTCTGTTTAGGACATATATGACACTTGCTGCCTTAGAAAGTCAAACATTAGTATTATTATTAAAGACCTCAGCTTCAGCTGCAGTTCCCTATCCTCCCTTATAGGTCATGGCACACAAACATTGGCACTTACACTTCTAGATTCAGGTGCAGTTTCCACTCACAAGTTGTAAGGTTGCTGAACATTCATAACAATAAATATTGTAACATAACAAACATTGTGGTGTGTAAATATATAAAAATGCAATAAATATATAAAACTTGAAAATACATATAGTGTATATAAGTTACACATGCGCATCTGGGGTACCCAGACAAACTCGACTGAAGCAAGCAATACCATTCCAGGGCAAAAGGGAGCACCGTCGCTAACTGTTCACTGTCCTTTCTCCACAGCTTGGAGAAGACTTTTGGACCAAGCTCTGCCTCTTCTGGCCAATCTGCCATATAAAGCAAAGGCATGGAAAGGTGTAGCCTTTATGCTGATCTGCACTTGAGTCAGTGCCTTTTAAATTATGAGATAAATTGGGCAGTGGTAACTCTTACATTTCTACCAGCTTCTGACTGCTTCCTGATCACTGGCCACTATATATATATATATATATATATATATATATATATATATATATATATATATATGTCAGGGATGCCAGGGGGCCATGACCCGCCGGGGCGCCAGGAGGGACCGGAAGAGGGTCAGAGCCCTGCCTGGACCACGTGGGTTTGCCTTCCGGGTTGCTTTGGGGGCCACGGGTCGAGGGCATGGAAGCCCTTCCCTGTAGGGGCCCGTGGTCACCGCCAGGAGCTCCCCAATGCCTTGGGACTTGTTTCCCCAGCACTCCCGCCACACCAGGAAGTGCTGGGGAAGATTTATGGCGCCGGAGAGCAGCCGGGAGGACAGCCGGCACTTCCGCCACACTTGGGCGTGGCCAGAAGATTGCCGGGAACACCTGGGGCTCATCCGGGTCCTCCATAAAAGGGCCGCCTCCATTCATTCAGGGCTAGAGTCGGGTGGAAGAAGGGCGAGGCAAGAGGAGTTGTGGAGGCGGCCCGAGAAGAAGGCATTGTGGCCAGGACTGAGTGACTGTTTTGGGGTTTGTGCACGTGACTGGGTCTGTGTGACCAATGAACTGGGGTCTTGTGACTAAATTGTATGTAAATAATTTGTATAATAAACGATGGTGGTTTGATAACAACATGTCCGCCTGTCTGTGCACGGGTGGCGTTCACATCTGGCGTAGTGACGGATGCTCCGCCTGTTTCAAAGGCGGAGACCTGATCAAAAAATATTGTTGTGGGCGGCCCGGTGCGGCAGGGACCCCACCCCGTACCGCGGGTGCTGCGTGCACACAGCCCGGAGCGGTAAAGGAACCACACGGACCGCCAGGGTCCGCAGGAAGGCCATGTTTCCCTGATGCGGGCAGGTGGCGTGCCACCAACAAGTGCAGCGGTCTCCCACAAGCAGGCCGTTGCTGAAGGCGCGGACCGCATGGCGTCAAGAAAGGCCACGCCGAGGAGTGTCCTCGGTTTGGCGAGTCGGGAAGGTGAGTTCCTGCCTAGCGGCAGCCGGCCCATGGGGACGGGCGTGTTTTCTCTTTGCAGGCAGGGACCTCCGGATCCGCGTCGGTGGCAGGCGCATGCTGGTCTGCAGGGCTCCGGCAGCGTGGCGGCAGCCGCGAGGGCTGTGGAGGAGGGGGCGCTGCAGCTCGAAGGCGCTGGCAACAGCAGGGCTGCCCGGCAGGCACGCCGCCACCGCAGAAGGGGAGGCAAGATGGCCGCGGACCAGAAGTCCCTCTCCCTGATAGGCCGCTGATTGGGCGGTGTGTCTTGGCGGGCCCGCCGATGACTGCAGAGAGGCGGGACCAAGGAATGTCCATCACGGGCAGGGGAGACCGAATGGGCGGAGGAGAAGGCCTACAGGAAGTGGCCGCGCTGGAGGCTGACAGAAAGGTAGGCTCCGGGCAGCTTCACTTCCGTCTTTGCCGGCTGCTTTGGCGGAGCTGGGGTGTCCCTTCAGCCCACCGGGCAGCGTGTGTTGCAGGTGCTTTGTAACCTCCGGGCTGAGGTGCTGGAACTGGAGAGGAAGGCGTTAGCGGGCGCTGAGACTGTTTCGATCACCAGCGGGGCGGCGCGACGCTGGAATCTCCAGCCGGAGAGTTGCAGCGAGGACGGTGAGTACAGCCGACTCCATGCAGCATACGGGAGGGTCTGCTGAAAAGGCTGTGATGACAGCGATCAGTTCGAGTAAGCAGCCCTCCGACAGGAGGAGATGGCGGCGCGAGCTGTATCGTGGCGAGGGGGAGTCGAGAGGGCGCTGAATGGACGCGGCTGCTGCGTGCCCTGGGTCCTAGCGCCCTCCGCCCGAGTGGCTTCGATCTTGCGCCGCACTATAGGGAGCAGCAGCGGGACAGAGCGCCTTTTATTCCATAAGGAGTCTCAAACCGTCATGGCGTCCCAGAGTGAACGGAGGAATAAGAGGCTGGGTGCGATTCCTCCGATATATTCGCGGGCGCCCAGAGCGGGAAGGGGCTGCGTGTTGGTTATCACGGACTCGCATATCGTCAAAGCGTCCGAAAGTGAAGGGAGGATTAAGCGGCTGGGTGCCGCCTCCTCCAATATGGTGAGGCAGCGTTGCTGGGTGCAGCGTGCGCTTGGCTGCCCTCTCTGGGAGCAGAGGGAATCCCTGAGGCCGGCGGAGAGAGCGCAAGCGGTGCCGGCAGTTCCACTGCTCAGAGAGGACACGCGGAAGCGCGGAGAGGGTGCCGATCAGGCAAGTGCCGAGTGCGGTTGGAGGAACGCTGCCCGTGCGTGGCGCGAGCTGGGTGCTTTGGCAGCGGTTCTGCCCCTGTGTTCTCTTTTGTAGGGACGGACCCAGGCGAGTTGAAGGAACCCTTCGTGGCGGAACAGCCCTCTGATGTCGGGCGTCTGCAGAATGATCTCTCTGCCGGTGCGCAGGTGCGCTCACAGCTGGAGGAGCCAGCGGGAAACCAGTGGCTCGGAACAAAGGCGTGGAGGTCCCGGAGGGTGCCTACCGAGGAGGCCCCGGGGTGCGGTAAAGGGGAGCACAACCTGTGCGGCGCAGAGGATGCACCATGGGGTTGGTGCTCGGATTGTGTCTCCGCCCCTGTCCCTGCTAGGAGTGCGGGGCGGACCCCGGCTATCCTCGAAGTGGGACCCGTTTGGGGCTCTGCTGCCCTCAGACGGGCGGGTCTCTCTTGCCCGCAGTGGTCTTAAGCTGGCTGTGGGGCACTGTCAGGGATGCCAGGGGCCATGACCCGGCGGGGCGCCAGGAGGGACCGGAAGAGGGTCAGAGCCCTGCCTGGACCACGTGGGGTTTGCCTTCCGGGTTGCTTTGGGGGCACGGGTCAGGGCATGGAAGCCCTTCCCTGTAGGGGCCCGTGGTCACCAGGAGGGGCGCCCCAATGCCTTGGGGACTTGTTTCCCCAGCACTCCCGCCACACCAGGAAGTGCTGGGGGGAAGATTTATGACGGCGCGGAGAGCAGCGGGAGGACAGCGACACTTCCGCCACGCTTGGGCGTGGCCAGAAGATTGCCGGGAACACCTGGGGCTCATCCGGGTCCTCCATAAAGGGCGTCTCCATTCATTCAGGGCTAGAGTCGGGTGGAAGAAGGGCGAGGCAAGAGGAGTTGTGGAGGCGACCCGAGAAGAAGGCATTGTGGCCAGGACTGAGTGACTGTTTTGGGGTTTGTGCACGTGACTGGGTCTGTGTGACCAATGAACTGGGGTCTTTGTGACCAAATTATTGTAAATAATTTGTATAATAAACGATGTGGTGGTTTGATAACAACATGTCCGCCTATCTGTGCCGGGTGCCGTTCACAATATATATATATATATATATATATATAGATAGATAGATATATATATATATATATATATATATACATATATATATATAGTATATAATGTTTCATAACATGTGTACTTTTCATTTGTTTATTTAATTCTATGTTCTTGTTTATTTTTTGATATTGTATTTTTGTCAGCTGTTCTGAGGAGATACACAAGTTTGACGTACACATAACGATAATCTTCACTTTACTTGATTTGATCTGATTATCCGTCCATCCTTTTTCCAACCCGTTGAATCCGAACACAGGGTCACGCGGGTCTGCTGGAGCCAATCCCAGCCAACACAGGTAGCAAGGCAGGAACCAATCCGGGCAGGGCGCCAACCCACCGTAGTGATCTGATTATGACTTTTTTATTTATATATTAAAATACAGTGAGGGCCAGAGTTGGGTCAACATTTTAGAACATTTAGGAAACTTTGTTTCCTTGTCTTGGAAGGGTGTTTATGTGAAATGTCCTACTATAAAGCTCATATTTTCCTTAGAACACAAACACAGTGTATTATTACCATATACAATATGTGATGTGTGGCTGGTTATGAGATGTACATAAATAATTGTTTCTCTAGAACTACACCTCCCACATTCCATTGTCTCTGCGCTCACAGTCATTCAACATTACCACATTAAAGTCCCGCGTAAGGCAAATTATGAATGAGCCATGTTAAATTTGCTGTAGACTAGATTAAAATGTAATACACCCACTGTCAGTAGGAGATACTGTGAGAGGACTTGATTGAGAGCAACATGGAACCTTATGTAATAATAACAACAACAACCCTGATTTCTGTAGCACATTTTCATAAACAGAATGTAGCTCAAAGTACTTCACAAGATGTAAAAGAGTTACAAGAAAAGAAAAACTAACTAAATTTGATAAGAATGCCCCATATGATTCCAGCTAATAATAGTAACAAAAAGTATTTATTTTTTTCCTGAATAACATTATGTTGCAAATACAGAATCCAAACGTTTGAATATAATGTGGAGTTCTTTTTGATGCTAATTCACAGCTTCTACAGCTGATTTGCTGCCCATGTCTGTGACAATGAAATGAAATGAAAAAAAGGCATTTGGTGGTTGTTTTCAAACATTCGTTAAAAAATCCCATAGGCCAAATCTGGTAACTTGCAATTCATGCTTATATTCAAATTTTTGTATTTAAGATTTAATGATGTAAGCCCTTAGTTTCTTTCAGTGCGTAGGTTTCATTTTCTATTACCACTAGGGATGTGGCAATCAAGTACTTGTACCATTACTGGATCAAGTTTTTTTTTGTTTATCCCTGAAAAAAAACTTTTTACACTAAGCTTCTGTATACACAGACACTTAGAAGCCTTATGTCCTGTATTAAATTGTTAACTTTGGTATTTTTATACTTAATCTATAGGCCACATGTGTTAACTGTTCATTGGACAAAAAAACAAAATGGAATTCTGTAGGCATATTGTTTAATGATCATAAAAATGCTATAATAAAGAATATTTTCTTAAAACACATTCTTTAGTAAAATATGTACAAAAAATGTATCCACAATAGATATGGCATAACATAAAATAAAATGGTTCTCATAATTACAATAACTACAAGGCTTCACTACCTGTCATGTTGTTTCATTTCTTCTGTAATGTACTTATCTGAACAAAGCACAATTAAAATAAAATAAAACTTGTTTTAACCATTTCTCTAACTATATATACACTCACCTAAAGGATTATTAAGAACACCATACTAATACGGTGTTTGACCCCCTTTCGCCTTCAGAACTGCCTTAATTCTCACATGGCATTGATTCAACAAGGTGCTGAAAGCATTCTTTAGAAATGTTGGCCCATATTGATAGGATAGCATCTTGCATTTGATGGAGATTTGTGGGATGCACATCCAGGTCAAAGCTCCGTTCCACCACATCCCAAAGATGCTCTATTGGGTTGAGATCTGGTGACTGTGGGGCCATTTTAGTACAGTGAACTCATTGTCATGTTCAAGAAACCAATTTGAAATGATTCGAGCTTTGTGACATGGTGCATTATCCTGCTGGAAGTAGCCATCAGAGGATGAGTACATGGTGGTCATAAAGGGATGGACATGGTCAGAAACAATGCTCAGGTAGCCCGTGGCATTTAAACGATGCCTAATTGGCACTAAGGGGCCTAAAGTGTGCCAAGAAAACATCCCCCACACCATTACACCACCACCACCAGCCTGCACAGTGGTAACAAGGCATGATGGATCCATGTTCTCATTCTGTTTACGCCAAATTCTGACTCTACCATTTGAATGTCTCAACAAAAATCGAGACTCATCAGACCAGGCAACATTTTTCCAGTCTTCAACTGTCCAATTTTGGTGAGCTCATGCAAATTGTAGCCTCTTTTTCCTATTTGTAGTGGAGATGAGTGGTACCGGTGGGGTCTTCTGCTGTTGTAGCCCATCCGCCTCAAGGTTGTCGTGTTGTGGCTTCACAAATGCTTTGCTGCATACCTCGGTGACAGCAGTGGTTATTTCAGTCAAAGTTGCTCTTCTATCAGCTTGAATCAGTCGGCCCATTCTCCTCTGACCTCTAGCATCAACAAGGCATTTTAGCCCACAGGACTGCCTCATACTGGATGTTTTTCCCTTTTCACACCATTCTTTGTAAACCCTAGAAATGGTTGTGCCTGAAAATCTCAGTAACTGAGCAGATTGTGAAATACTCAGACCGGCCCGTCTGGCACCAACAACCATGCCACACTCAAAATTGTTTAAATCACCTTTCTTTCCCATTCTGACATTCAGTTTGGAGTTCAGGAGATTGTCTTGACCAGGACCACACCCTAAATGCATTGAAGCAACTGCCATGTGATTGGTTGATTAGATATTGAACAGGTGTTCCTAATAATCCTTTAGGTGAGTGTATATATATATATATATATATATATATATATATATACCTGTATATATATATTCATATTTATATACAGTATATATTATGGTAGCCAGCCTGGACACAGACAGGTGGACATGTCAAAGTCACCCAACACACCTTTTATTACCATTCCTAATATTTACAAGTGCAGCACAACCCAAAGTCCCCAAAGTCAAGGCCACCAAATCAATGCCTTCTTCCTCTTCAGGCCGCCTCCTTGCCTCCTCCAGAGACCTCGTCCTCTTCCACCGACTCTAGTCATAGTATGAAGGGAGGCAGCCCCTTTATACACACCTGGATGTGCTCCAGGTGCTTTCGGCAATCTTCCACGGCACTACCTAATGTGGTGGAAGTGCCGACTACATCCGAGGCACTCTGGGTGTCCCTGCTCCTCTTCCCCCAGCACTTCCGGTGTGGCAAGTGCTGAGGTCCAGTGCTCCAAAGGCATTGGGGTGCCCCCTGGCGGTAACCATGAGCCCCTACAGGGGTTGAGCTTAAAGCTTTGTCCCCATATGCACCAGGAGGTCACCCCATGGTCTGGGGGCGTGAGCCCTCCTCCAGTCCTCCAGGAGCATCCCGGCAGGGTCGCCCCGGCGTCTGCGACAATATATATCTATACTAATAAAAGGCAAAGTCCTCACTGACTCACTCATCACTTCTCCAACTTCCCATGTAGGTAGAAGGCTGAAATTTGGCAGGCTCATTCCTTACAGCTTACTTACAAAAGTTAAGCAGGTTTCATTTCGAAATTCTAAGTGTAGCGGTCATAACAGTCGACAAAGTCCACCATGTTAAACTTTCTTATTTATGGCCCCATCTTCCGAGAAATTTGGCAAGCGGCTTCCCTGTGCTAACTGAAACTGATGTACGATACTTATTTTTGGGTGGTATGACGTTATCCGCCGCCATATTGAACTCCAACGGCCTTTGTTGCTATGGGCCCATCTTCAAGAAATTTGGTATGCGTGTTCCCCGCTAACTGAATCCTACTTACGTACATATATACGTCCATAGCCTACAGCTTCGGTTGCCGTGTGAGGCAGCGTTGTCCCCATCCCCGCCTCCCACATAGTTGGCTGCCTGCCTATATAAGGCCATCCGTCACTCCGGTCTCTTTTCCCTTCCTTGCTTCGCCACGGTATGCTAATAACTGCAGCCTTTTATTTAATCCACGGCTTCTCCGCTGTTTTATTGTTAGTTTTTTACGATTATAGTTATTGTGTAGGTATTTTAGACTTAGTTTACATTGTTCAGGTACCCATTTCCTTTATCGTTCCAACCGTACCCCCATTAACATGTGTGGATTCAGTTGTAGAAGTGGAAGATGCGGTGCACTATCCGGTAGAGTTTCCCCAGGCACTCATGAACATGATCTAATTTTGAAGGTTGGGGCACCAATAATGTTACTGAGAAACCTAAAGCCACGAAACTTTGTAGCAGCCAGACTTCTGGTCACATGTCTGCAAAAGAACCTATTTGAGGCAACTATTTTACTGGCAGTGGCTCAGGGAGAGAGTTTTATTCCTTGCATCCCTGTTATACCTCTGATCTCCTATTTCAATTCAAACGCCTCAGTTTCAGTAGGCTCTGCTTCACAATGACAATAAGTCTCAGGGATAGCCCTACAAAAGGTTGGCATTGATTTGAGGAAAGATTGCTTTTCACATGGCCAACTGTACGCTGCATGCTCAAGAGTAAGCTCAGCGCACAGCCTGATCATATTACAACCGGAAGGCAACTGACAACATGGTATACAAAGAGATCCTTAACAAATAAGTATTGGTATATTTTTTTAAAAGGTTTACTTTTCTTCTTAAATTTTAAGACAATACTTTACCTTGGTATATGTCCGCTTTGGAATAAGTCCAACTTGGTATACGTCCTGTTTGATCGCTAAAAATTTTGCTTGGTATAATGACCTTGTTTGGAATACAACTCGCGTACTAGAACACCATGGCCTACCCTGTTTACTCTCTCAAACAGAGCCACGACTGCCCACGAGTGTGCAGCCAGTTGCTAGCATTCAGTGCACAACCCACGCTATAACTTTATGTGAATTTTCACGTGATTTTGTGTTTTCAGCGTAAATTTGAATTGATTGTTGAAAGTATGAAGTTGGCATGTGTATTCATGGGGAACGGATTAATCATTTTTCCTTTATTTGTTATGGGAAAAATTTGTTTGGTATAAGTCCAAGGATGGAACGGATTAAGGATGTATACCGAGGTACCACTGTATATATATATAGTGGTAAGACAGCCCCCGTGCACGCAGACAGACTCAACACAGATGTCCAAAACACACGCTTAATGATATTCTCTGCACTATACAGCATCATACAATGCTCAATTAGCCAACTCTCCTTCTTTCTCTCCCTTCTTTCTGCTTCCTCGCTCTTTCAAACGCAAGCTCCGGCCCTTCTTCCTCCCAACTCTGGCTCCTCTATTTGAGTGAGGGCTCCCTTTATAATACCCTGGATGAAGCACTCCGGGTGTGCCTGGAATCTCTCCCGCAGCACCTCCGGTTGTGGCGGAAGTCCATTATACAGTCCATAATCCTCCGGTGCCCCTGGTGGTGCACGGCCCCAAAAGGTTGAGCTTCTAAGCCCCCATGCAGACCAGGTTGGCTGCCCTTTCCTGTACCTTTCCAATACCTCCCTGGTCCTTTCATATAGTTTATGTAAAACCTCATACAATCAATTGATATTAGCAATTAAACACTGCTTAAATGTAAAATGCACATGCACTTATAGGTTTTAATCATTTTAATCATTAATTGCACTACAGCTTTTTCTTTAAACTATACATTTACTGTATTTATACAGGTGCTTTTTTTCTTCAGTGTATCAAATAGATATTCGAATATTGAGGTGCATTCATAAATATGAGTTACCATTTTAATTATGCAATACATGTTTCTTACCAAAACTTATGCTGTGTGACATGCATAAACAAACACAGTACAAATGTTTTAAAAAGCCAAAAGTTC
>NW_024382523.1:0-38494 GCF_016835505.1 Polypterus senegalus
CCAAAACCCCCTTTCAAACATACTCGGTTCCGAGAATGGGTCACTTCGGTTCCGCGGATGATCATCAGTTCGCCAGGACATCATTTCGCCCTCTGTGCTATAAAGCTCACTGCCTTTGCTTGCAGGCAGTTCTGTTTGGACTCTGTTTGTGCAACAACTGTTTAAAAATACCTCAAAGACTTTTGCAGCGGAAACCGCGCATTAAAGCGGGTGGCTGCCCCAAACCTTTCTACGTCTCTGGTCTCCTCTTGTTACACAGTGCACTTCACATATTCCCAAAACATTTTCTATTTGATTCAGTTCCCCATGTTTTTCTTTAGCCAATTATAGCACGTTCACTGAGCTGAAATTGGGGATTGGAGTGGAACAATGTTTCAATAGGCGGACTGGCTACATGTTGCTTCGGGTATCTTTGATACCTCAGATCATTTGATAACTAAAGTTTGTGCTTCAAAATGATTTTTTAGTACATCGTGCATTGTGCCGTCCTTCCCTTTCTGCTTTTTCATTGCAAACCGCCTCTCCACTTGGCTTTCCTCCTTCGATGCACTTTGATCCCAGGGAAAAATGATTATGGAAGGATAGCACACTGTGAGCCACTGGTGATTTACCCAAAATCATCCTTCCGCCCAGCTCCCAGTATCCTATGTCTCCAGCAGCAGAGGCTGGCATCTCTGCCGTACATTCCGATCTCGTGAACGTGGAGCAGTCATTCAAGTTAAATACTCTCCAGTCAACTCCCCGTTTTACCTGTTTAAAGGCTGACCGGTTCATGGCGTTTTTGTTTAAGATCTTGACGCGTAAATTCTGCAGTTTTCCTAGGGCACCAATTGTTACTAATTCTTCCACTATTCTTTCTACGATACCCTCGTCTGCCTGTTATTTCTCTGTTGACTTTGCTAACATTTATAGTTGTATTCCTTTGCACCCCGACTCTCAATTCTGGTTTGCCTTTACTTTCCAAAACCGCCGTTGGACATGGACCATTATGCCTCAGGGATATATTGTAGCCTGTGTATTGGACAAGCTCTGCTCCAAAATTTAAAAGGCTTTTGGCCAGAAAAAGACAGTGTATTGATACAGTATGTGGAATGTTGTGTAGTACTACGGAAGCAGATTGTGCACGGGATACTCAGCAATTGTTATTATTTAGCAGAAAATGGCCAAAGTTTTAAAACAAAACTGCAGTTAATTCAAACAACGTGAAATATTCAGGTCATGACATTTCTTGGAACGAGAGCTCTCTCTCTCTCTCTAGCGACCATATAAACACCATTCAAAATCTTCTAGACCAGACATGTTCAAAGCAACAGGTTGTGTCTGTATTAGGCATTATAGGATACTGCGTCAATGGATTCTAACTTCAATGAAAGAGCACAGCTTTTGCAACCCCTATCACTCCTTTCTGGTCAGGTGGCATGGAAAGATCAAGCTGGGAAGGCTCTATGTAACCTAAAAAAAAGTGCCCTACTGTTTGCATGCGTTGGGACTGTTACTATCTAGTCCATTCACTCTGTTTGTGGGCGAAAAGGGATATATGAATGCATTTTTTACACAACTCCATGGAGAAAAAACAAAGGCTTAGCCTATTTTTTGAAAAAATTGGATCCAGTGGCTGTAGGACATCCAGCCTGTCTCAGAGCTGTAGCAGCCACAACAGAGGCCGTGCTAGCCAGTACAGATATAGTGCTCATGAGCCCCTGGTGGTAAAGTGCCTCACGCCATTAACTCTATTTTAGTACAGGTTAAAACATAACATCTCATTACTGCTAGGGCAATACACTATCAAAATATACTCTGTACATTGTCAAACGTTACCATAGAAAGGTGCTCACCTTCAAATCCAGCTACATTGCTTCCAACTGAAAATCAAGGGGAACCCACAACTGTCATGATGAAATAACTAAGGTTATAAACCTAGACCAGACCTCAGAAACAACCAAATTTCTTCAAGTTTAGCGCGCAGGCGGCTGGGTTGATAGCTCTCACCGAGTTTGTCAGTTGTCAGAGGGAAAAATTGTAACTATCTATACTGATTCTAGATATGCTTTTGGAGTCTGCCATGATCATGGGGCATTATGAAACTCAGGGTTCAAGACCAGTACTGGCAAGCCCATTCAGCATCAAAAACTAAAGAATCCTCTTGAGCCATAGCAGAAACCATGAAAGCTGGATCATTAAATGTCAAGCTCACACAGGAAACAGGATCCTGTCAGTAAAAGAAACATTAGCTGATCATTTTGCTAGCAGACTTAATAACACACAATCTTTTATTCCAACAGAGAAATGACCAGGACACTGATAATCAAATTATTTCTTTAGAATGCAGCACGGACACAGAGAGAAATGGTCCAAGAAGGGTCCCTCTCGTGAGTCTGGACCCAAAAACAACAAACCTTTCCTCCCAAAAGCTTCTTTCCCAGGTATGGAAAAAATCGCCCTAGCTAGACCATGCTGGAAAGGCCATGGTTCAAGAGCGTTGAAAATATTGGGAAGCTGTGGTTTCTCTACATATACAGAAGCAGTTTCTGCAGGTGCTGTGCATTATGTCAAAGAAGTTTAATGTAGGAAAGGGCACCCGAGTAAGTCCTGCCGTTACACCTAACCAATGGGTCCATTAGAACACCTTCAAATGGACTTCATCGGTCTTACCATCAAAGGTACGATGCTGTTTAGTAATTGTTGATGTATTCTCCCGATGGGTGGAAGCTTTCCCTTCTAACATGCAGATGCAAACTGGCAAAAGCTTTGATAAGGAAATCGTTCCTAGATGTGGAATACCACAGAAATTACAAACTGATAATGGCACCCACTAAATTCCATTATAAATGAATTAACCACCTGGCTCCAGATAAGATGAATGCATCATTATTGCAAATCCACCCCAGAGTGGAGGTATTGTGAACGATGCAATGGTACCTTACAATCTAAATTGGCTAAAATCTGTGAGCAAACAAATTTAACTTGGCCTGATGCTCTGCCTCTGGCCTGATGAGATGGTAGGAAGAACACATTGGCAGTTAGGGCTGTCGCCATTCAAAATTCTGACCGGATGGACCATGCCAGTCGGCATGGTCATAATAAATTACCTGCATACTGTGGACAATGATCTTCTTTCAGTCCTTACAGGTCTCCGAGCTTCTCTGAAGGAAGTCCACGAGCAGGTGAATCAGGCCTGGAGGAACTAGTCCTCCATCAAAGGACTGCCCGATTCTGTTAGGAACCTGGATTCTGGCTAGAGATACTCGGAAACATTGGCATCACCCTGTGGAGGGACCGTTCAAGTTCTGCTGTAGACACCACATGCTGTTAAAGTTGAGGGACTGCCTGCTTGGATTCACATCTCACATTGCAAAGATGGCAGCCTTGATTGTGGTCCTACTATGTCTTTCCATCCCCTTGTCGACTGCTCTGGGCACCTTGACTTTTCCGTTCGGAATCACCACATCAGTTCAGGTGGATTTCTGTTCTTATTGACTGTGGGACTGATCGACAAATCCGAGTGGAACTGGTCTGACAAATATATGTGTGTAACTGTTACAAACTCTGGATTCGGAGTAACTGTGACATGTGGGACTGGGTTTTGCTAATACTGGAACTGATGACTGGGGTTTATCAACCCTATAAGGCCCAAGTATGGTCTGAAATATCGTTTTTCTACATGCCCTCATGAATGTGCGAATACCATTGTTACCCTTTGATCATTACTCTGAAGACCCTTCTTTACATGATTCAGGTACCTGTATTTTAGGGGCATATGTATCTGGAATAGATCCTCTAGGAGATTTCAAATAAGGTTGAGAACCCTGTTACTAACACCTCCCATTTCCACACACACACCTCTCTCCTACCCCTGGTCCAAACTCGCCCCCTGTCAAGGTCATGAATATCTCCACCTCTTCTTCCACTTTTTCGATTGAAACTGGATATGGCGATCAGAACCGTTGGCTGCAATGGGTATTATATTCGGCTAGAACAAGTGAATCAATCTGATTGCTATGCATGTCTATAGCTAGGTCACATTTGGCCACTGTCCTTTTCCTCTTTTTAACATATCTGATCCTACTGGCCTTCCCTTGCCTACTTGCCCTTTTTATCTCTTCCTCTATTCCAATCGACTCTAATTACATTACACTTTCCCTTCTTTTTCCCCCTACTCTTCCCATGACTCCCCCGATATTCCAGCCTGATGAAGGTATTTATACCAGTTTTTTAGAAACCTCACTTCCTCTCGTGGCACAAATGTTGGTAATATCCATCCTCTTTTGTTTCCAAACTTTTCCGATTAATTCTTCCTCTTTAGCTTCCAAATTATCAATTTTCTGATTACTCAGAATACTGATATTTAGTGGATGTCTCATAGTCTAAATTGCTTGACATCCTTCCACCTGACTGGACTAGCACTTCTGCTTTAATACAATTTGTTATGCCTTTCCGACTTTTCCCTTTAACTCTTCCATGTGCGAGCATGTTTGGCGACATCGTCCAAACCCATTCTGTGGGCCCTTCCCAGTTTTCCCTCATGGGCCCTGGGGTGTATTTTGATTCCATTTGAGTCCCTCGTGGAGTCCTGATAAGTTCAAGGCAAGGACCAAGTTGTTGCCAAATTTGAGTCTATTTTTCCTCAGATTACTATAAACAAAATGTAGATTGGATTAATTACCTCTATTATAGATCAACAAGATTCTTAAATTTTACTAAAGAAGCTGTTGAAGGTATCCATGAGCAACTTGATAAAACATCCCTCATGACCTGGCAAAATCGATTGGCTTTAGATATGCTCTTGGCTGAGAAAGGAGGAGTTTGTGCTATGTTTGGTGATGCATACCAAGATACTTATATCCCTAATAATACAGCTCCTGATGGATCAATCACCCGTGCTTTAGCTGATTTGACATGAACTAGCTACAATTCTGCATTTCTAATCCTTGGACAAATGGTTTATGTCCACTTTGGGTCCTGGAAGCCAATGGCTTAAATCAGTTTCATCTCTCTTACGTTGCTTTAATTGTTCTCCTGCTTGTAGCTTGCTGTATTGTTCCTTGATAAGATACATTGTATCCAAGTATTTTACTGCCTCTATGGCAAGGCTTACTTTTTACACAAGAAAAATGCTTCAGATCAGCACAGCCACCCCACACTCCTCCGCCCATTCCACTCCATCCTCCTCTCCTACCCTTTCCTACACAACTCTCCCCTGATCAAATATTTTTGTTTTGCTAAAAAGGGGAATGTGGAAACATATCTCTTGTTCCCTTGTACTAATTCATGTCTAGAAGTAAGCTTTACTAAACCATGTAATAGCATGCTTTGTTTTAGCAAACAGAAAAATGTTTGTGCAAAGGACTCAAGGTCTGAGCATTCACACATGAGTCTGCCTTGATCCGTTTTCCCTTAGCTTACATCTGAGCATACATAACAAAGGGCAAGAAATCAAGTTGCACAAGGCGTTGAAGGGGCTAAAAGTTTTGTGTATAATAAATGTTTGACTGTTGCATTTTATAATGATATTAAATTACGCATTCTAGGGTATAAAACTGGACCTCACCAACAGGCCAGGGTTCAGAAGAGCCTGCGCTGTCATGTATATTTGATTGTCTCTTTTCTGAAACTCTTCTCACCGTGACTCTGAAAATAAAGCTGCTTTATAACCACACCTGCTGTCGGGTCTGAGATTTCGTCCACACAAGCGAAGTGAGCAGGCCTAGTTTTATAGATAATGTTTGGGTAATGTATTTTTGGAAGAAAGTGGATGGGACTGATGATCTTTGTTGGGCTGAATGGCCTGTTCTAAGATAATAAAAGCGCAGCCACCACCCTGCTGCCTATTTTCTGTCTGTCTGTCTTTATCTGGTAACATTGATGTTTGTTTATTCAAAATTCTGTCCTGCCTTTGGGCAGTTTTTTTCAAACCAAGTCAGCAGTAGAAACCATATGTTTGTATGGTTATTTTTATATATTTTAAGCCCTTATAAACTCTCCCACACTGTTTATAAATATTTCCCGCACAGTTATACAGCATAAACCCTTTGTATTCTCTTAGATATTAGGTAAGATTCATTAAAATTATGCATGTAAACACACTGTTTATATACAGTAAAACCTAAATATTATTTTAAAGATACCGAGTGTTTCCGATATCACATATGTTACAGCCATTCACGATAGACAGGCCACCAGCAATATATCGTACAATACAAGAAAAATTGTATACAGTAAATGTGTGTACAGTGACACTAAATGTATTTACATGTACTCAAGTAATGTAAGTAATGTAGTAGAAAATTAATTATAGTTACTCACCAACAATGACATGATGACTTGTCCGATAACGATGAGTTTAGTTTTACTACACAACAAAGGAGAGTGTTAAAGCCCTTCTAAAGGAGCCTCTTCAGGCAACTGTATATCACCGCCGTTGTTCTTCCTCCGCAGACTTGCTTTTATTCATTTTCTTTCTATATTATATTACTTCTAGCACACCAGTCAAACTCAAATAACAGGAATCCCGATCTACTCACCGTGACTGCATCCACCTGCATGGAAATACTGTCAAGTGCGTGCCTCATCGGCTAGAGGAGGTCAGGGACTCCCCACTGCAGGAACGCCCAAGGCAGGCCAATCCTACAGAATGGCTCCACCACGGGTCCTCTGGGCGATCCTGTCGAGAGCCATCTGCTGCCCCACGTTGGGCGCCAAAACTGTGGACGAAAACTCAGACCCGACAGCAGGCGCGGTTATAAAGCAGCTTTATTTTCAGAGTCACGGTGAGAAGAGTTTCAGAAAAGCAGACAATCAAATATACGACAGCGTCCGGTCTTCTGAACCCGTCCGTTGGGTGGGGTCCAGTTTTCATCACCCTAGAATCGTATTGATTTAATATCATTATAAAATGCAACAGTCAACACATTTATTATACACAAACTTGAGCCCTTTAATGTCCCTTGTAAAACTTATTTCTTAGCTCCTTTTATTATATGCTTCAGATGTAAGCTAAGGAAAGCGTGATAAGGCAGACTCATGTGTGGAATGCTCAGACCTTGAGTCCTTTGACAAACATTTTTCTGTTTGCTAAAACAAAGCATGCTATTACTTGGTTTCGTAAAGCTTACTTCTCAGACATGAATTAGTACAAGGGAACGAAGAGAACATTCGTCTTCCACATTTGTAAGTGGATGTAATAAGGCAGTAGTCTGGATGGAATCTGCTTTAGGGATTTGGATTGTAAATAACCGTTCTGTTCCTATTACAAAGCTGAATAAAGCTGGTTTTCCTAAAGTACTGAGACTCAGCCTTGCGTTTTGCAGTGCAAGACAGTGACTCATACATCACATGGTACCAGGGTGGGCTCTAGCACAATTGATCCCAAAAAAGTACAGCAACCCCAGGAGCAAGATGAGGCTCTGGCAGCCGCACCTGCACTGGCACGACCACGTCATGTGCTGCCAAAGATGGCTCCCTCAGATGACCCTGAGTGTTTCCTATTCTGCTTTGAACATTTGGCAACATTGATGCACTGGGACAGGGATCCTGGGCAACTATTTTTGCCCCATTTTTAACCAACAAAGCCCTCAAGCTGTATGGAATGGCCTCCCAAAGGCTTGATGATTATGATCCTCCTCTGCACAGCTGTTAGCCGAGTGGTCAAGGTTAGCGAGGACAGTTATGAGGACTTAGTGGACCTGATTCAACGTTGGACCCATGAGTCCCTTACAAGTGCATTGTGGAAGCTCGCTATTGATGCAGTCCTGTCTGGAACAGACGAGAGCCTATATGATGAAATGCTATGGAAAAACATCCACTCGCTGCTGTATCTGACCTGCAGATTAGAGGTGCACATGACCACCTGGGAACAATGGGCTACCCAGGCGACCCGATCTTGATCAAGCCAGCACACACTTTCAGTCGCCAACACCATGAGTAGAAGATGCCAGAGTGTGAACTCCATAATGCATACTAAATGCAGCTGCTTTCGCTGTGATCAACGGGACATCTGGCTCAGTGTCACCTCCCATTTGAGCAAACAATGGCTATTGGTCTGATGGCCCAGGTATGTGGCTCTAAGTTAAAGGAGGACTATTTTAAGGTCTCTGTACGCATTGTTGGACTCTGGTAGCGACCTCTGTGTATTCCATCGTGACTTGCTCCAACAGACTCCTTATAATTCCACAGACAAAGTGAACATCCGCTGCGTCCATGGGGTCATTAAAACATATGAGACTATATTACTCCCTCTGAAATTTAAAGGGAAGAACTTTAACGTTTGGACTGCCAAATCTGACACCTAACCCTGGCCACTCCTAACAGGATAAAGGAATGCCCTCATTACGCGGTGTTGCCACCTGAACACCTACCCCGTAATGAATAGAGAGGGTTTGCCATAGACAATGTCAGTCAAGGAAACAGATTTGAAATTGAACTGAGTTGTCCAGCGAGTTGGAGATGAATCCTTAACTGAAGTTCGAGACAGCTGGCAAATGCACCAACAGGCTTCACAGACAAGAAACTCAATATGGACATAGATGAAAATAAAATAGTGTTGGGAGGTGACTGCAATGCTGCATCGGACATGGTAGCAGTGGAAGGCGAGCATTAAGTATGCATCAAGTACGGAGGAAGCAGAGACTGGCATCAGCGGGTTTGCTTGCCAACAACGAGCCGATAACACTTGGATTTTGCATTCAGACAAGCCCAGTTGCAAATGACTTTTATTATCTGGAGAGAGGACCCAAATTTTAAAAGACCACATTTTTAGTTAGGATGGTTCTCTGTATCAGGTTATTCTGATTACCGTTGATGGACATGTCGAGCAGTTGAGTAGTACAAGTAAGCATAACTGAAAAGGTTTGAAAAATTGTTCACAGTCATGTTTTTTGGGGGCACCTAGAGACAGGTTCATGCCTTCCTCGCAGGGGTATTACAAGTG
This sequence comes from Polypterus senegalus, assembly GCF_016835505.1. NCBI lineage: Eukaryota > Metazoa > Chordata > Cladistia > Polypteriformes > Polypteridae > Polypterus > Polypterus senegalus. The sequence continues at coordinate 8,927 of NW_024382523.1, forward strand.
GTTCATTCCTAACTGATCCCTTTACTGACTTGACAAAGGGCAGAAAGAATCATAGTGTTGTCTGGACCGACAACTGTAACATTTTCAAAGAAATTTATTCTGTAAATGGAGGCTAACAAGTTTGGTTTGGGGCGGTGTTCTCACAATGTTTGAGCCACATTTCTCAGCATAAAGCTGCTACCACTGAGCGTAATTATTCCACATGAAAAAATGCTTTTGATTAAGTGGCGGGAGGCCCTCTGTTCTACTCTCTCGGGCGATGGTTTACCCTGGTGACTGACCATGCCTAGCTACAATGTAGCTGTACAATAGAAGAATACAAAGCGCTCACCACGCGGTGGTCTATAAGTTTACAGGCATTTGCTTTTGATATTTGTCACCGTCCCAGGGCTGCACACACCAATGCGGATGTTCTCTCCTGCTGGCTGAGCTTGGCTTGGACTCTCTTTGCCCACACCGGTGTGAAAAAGCTGTGGGGTGAGATATAAGGTTTCTAAACTCTTTAGGGGATCCCCCCAATGGGATGGCATGCCAAACAGCATGCTGAAGTGCGATTGCTGTGTCTGTGGAAGACAGCATACCGAACCCGCCAGACTCCCAGTGTTGTAGCAACTCACAAAAAACAAATCCAATAGATTGAGGTCACGCTATGAGTGCCTGCTGTCAATAATGGATGCAAAAATTCAGGGAATCATATTAGTTGGCCATTAGTTAAGTAGCAAAGGGATTGTTAATCAGTTTCAGCTGCTTTGGTGTTAATGAAATTAACAACAGGTGCACTAGAGGGCAACAATGAGCGACCCCCAAAAACAGGAATGGTTTACAGGTGGAGGCCAACTAACATTTTTCCCTCCTCATCTTTTCTGACTGTTTTTTTCACTAGTTTTGCATTTGGCTACAGTATCACTACTGCTAGCATGAGGCAATACCTGGACACTACAGAGGCTGCACAGGTAGTCCAACTTCTCCAAGATGGCACATCAATATGTACCATTGACAGAAGGTTTGCTGCGTCTCCCAGCACAGTCTCAAGAGCATGGAGGAGATTCCAGGAGACAAGCAGTTATTCTAGTAGAGCTGGGCAGGGCCGTAGAAGGTCCTTAACCCATCAGCAGGACCGGTATCCACTTCTTTGGGCACGAAAACAGGAGGAGCACTGCAGGAGCCCTACAAAATGACCTCCAGCAGGCCACTGGTGAAAATGTCTCTGACAAAACAAATATAAACAGACTTCATGAGGGATGGCCTGAGGGCTAACATTATCTAGCAGGTGTTTGCCATAGAATACCAGAATTTGCAGGTCCACCACTGGCACCCTGTGCTTTTCACAGATGAGAGTAGGTTCACCCTGAGGCCATGTGATAGTCGTGAAAGGGTCTGGAAAAGCCGTGAAGAATGCTATACTGCCTATAAAATCATTCAGCATGACCCGGTTTGTGGTGGTCAGTGATGGGCTGGGAAGGCATATCCATGGAGGGATGCACAGACCTCTACAGGCTAGACAATGGCACCTTGACAGTCATTAGGTATCGGGATGAAATCTTTGGACCTATTGTCAGACCCTATGCTGGTGCAGTGGGTCCTGGGTTCCTCCTGGTGCGCAACAATGCCCAGCCTCATGTGGCGAGAGTATGCAGGCAGTTCCTGGAAGATGTTGAAATTCATACAATTGACTGCCTCCCACGCTCGCCTGACATAAATCCAATAGAACACTTCTGGGCATTATGTTTCGGTCCATCCGACGACACCAGGTTGCACTTCAGACTGTCCAGGAGCTCATTAATGCCCTGTTCCAGATCTGGGAGGAGATTCCCCAGGACACCATCCGTCGTCTCATTAGGAGCATGCCCTGACATTATCAGGCATGCATACAAGCACATGGGGGCCATACAAACTACTGAGTACGATTCTGAGTTTCAGCAATGAAATTTCACCAAAATGGACTAGCCTGCCACATAATTTTTTTACTTTGATTTTTGGGATATCTTTGAATTCAGCCCTCTGTAGGTTGATAATTTTCATTTCCATCAAACGATGTGGCATCCTTTCATATACTATACTAATAAAAGGCAAAGCCCTCACTGACTGACTGACTGACTGACTGACTCACTACTCACTCACTCACTCACTCACTCATCACTAATTCTCCAACTTCCCGTGTAGGTAGAAGGCTGAAATTTGCCAGGCTTATTCCTTACAGTTTACTTACAAAAGTTAAGCAGGTTTCATTTCGAAATTATACACATAACGGTCATAACGGTCGATAACGGTCGACAACGTCCGCCATGTTGAACTTTCTTATTTATAGCCCCATCTTCATGAAATTTGGTAGGCGGCTTCCCTGCGCTAACCGAAACCGATGTACATACTTATTTCGATGGTATGACGCCACTGTCGGCCGCCATATTGAACTTTCCAACATCACTAATTCTCCAACTTCCTGTGTAAGCAGAAGGCTGAAATTTTGCAGGCTCATTCCTTACAGCTTACTTACAAAAGTTAAGCAGGTTTCATTTCAAAATTCTATGCATAACGGTCATAAAGGTTGACAATGTTCGCCATGTTGAACTTTCTTATTTATGGCCCCATCTTCACGAAATTTGGTAGGTGGCTTCCCTGCGCTAACCAAAACCGATGTACATACTTATTTCAGTGGTATGATGCCATTGTTGGCCCCCATATTGAAGTTTCCAATGTCACTAATTCTACAACTTCCCGTGTAGGTAGAAGGCTGAAATTTGGCAGGCTCATTCCTTACAGCTTACTTACAAAAGTTAAGCATGTTTAATTTTGAAATTCTACTTAGCGGTCATAACGGTCCAACAACGCCCGCCATGTTCAACTTTCTTATCCATGGCCCCATCTTCACGAAATTTGGTAGGTGGCTTCCCTGCGCTAACTGAAACCAATATACGTACTTATTTCGGTGGTATGATGCCACTGTCAGCCGCCATATTAAACTTTCCAACATCACTAATTCTCCAACTTCCCGTGTAGGTAGAAGGCTGAAATTTGATACTTATTTCGGTGGTATGATGCCACTGTCGGCCGCCATATTGAACTTTTCACAGTCTTTGTTACCTATGGGCCCATCTTCAAGAAATTTGATACGCGGGTTCCCAACGCTAACTGAATCCTACTTACGTACATATATACGTCCATAGCCTGCAGCTCGGTCACCGTGTGAGGCGCCGTTGGGTCCCCCATCCAAACGCCTCCCACTTTGTTGGCTGCCTGCTTATATAAGGTCGCCGTCGTTCCAGTCTCTACATTCCATTCCATGCTTCGCCATGTGATTCACTCCTCCCTGCTGATAACTACAGCCTTTTTATTTAATCCACGGCTTCTCCGCTGTTTTATTGTTCATTTATTACAATTATAGTTATTGTGTAGGTATTTTAGACTTACTTTACATTGTTCAGGTACCCATTTCCTTTATCATTCCAACCGCATTCCCCATTAACATGTCTATCGAGGTGATCACCATCGATCAAAGAACTGTCACTTACCAAGATGGCACCTACCTTTTCCATTCTCTTTGTTACATATTGCACATATCAGGCTCACTCTTGATATCCGGAGGAACATTGTGTCTTAGGTATTGAATGACTGGGACAAGTTCATGTTGTGGACTGATGACAGTACAGGAGATAATTATACTACACAGGAGCAGTATAAGAGTGAAATGCTTAAGCCCTTCACCTATGCAACTGCATGTGAGTTGATGGCTGCCGGTGAATTGTTCGGTTGTCTCTTTTAAGTGTACCAAAATGGCCAAATATTTTACACCTCTTAGATTGACAGGTGACGACTTCAGTAGTGGACACTTTGATGTTTATGAATGTTTAAACTCTCAAAAGCTGGATGTGAAGTTATCAATGAAACCGGTTGTATACTTACAACGCTTGACAGATGCCAAATGTCTCTTCAACACAAGTCCTACAAATACTTTCGTTATTGAAACAAACCATGAAACTCAAACCGATTACGCATACAGCAGCAATCCAAGCTGTGAGATTTGAAACAAGATTACTGTTCACATTGCCAACTGTATGTTGTATGCTCAAGAGTAAGCTCAGCACACAGCTTGGTCATATTACAACCGGAGGGCTGAACTCACAATGTGGTATACAAAGAGATCCTTAACAAATAATTATTGGTATATTTTCCCTCAATTTAAAAAGGTTTAATTTTCTTCTTAATAAAAATTTTAAGGTAGGAGTATGCTGCAAAGCACCGGTATTTTGCTAGTCAGTATATATATCCAACATGATTTTTTTTTTCCCCATTGAGATCTGATGTGTTTTCTAAGTGTTTCTTAAATTTTTTTGCCAGAGGAGAAGTGGAGGCAGAAGGAGACAGGAAGAGAAAGAAAAGAAGATAAAGTTCTGTGCTCTTTATTTGTGCTGTGCTGTGCTTAGTGCTGGTGGGAATCGGCTGAAAAGTGTTTCCCCCCTGAAAATAAAGCCTTGTGTGTTGCTGGATTTGTGCCTGTATCTGTTGTGTCGGGTATTTGGGGAGCAGGAGTAACCCTTGGTGGCCAGAAGTGGCATAGTCGGCAGAATTCCTGGCCATCTGCTGGCAGGGAACTTTTTTGAAAAAATTTCTTGTGCCAACCCCAACACAGCAGTGCAACCACACACACATGGCAGTGTGGCAGCACGCACTAATACTGGTTAAAGAAGCACACAAAACTTGCAGAAGATGCCTGCTGAAGTCCAGTCTCATCTGTTATGGGCAGGGAAAAATACAGACAGACTGGGCAGGGGCCAGAAGCACACCGTCACCAACAGCAAGGGAGCTTACCTGGAGGGAGAGGTGGACAGCTGGGAAATCAAGTGCATCTGGAAGAAACCCAGCAGGAGGTACGTTCCAGAAGCAGGGTCAATAAGCCCTGGCATTGTTAATCCTTATTTAATGTCCATACTGAACCTCCTAGGTGGTGGACCCCCAGAAGCCTGTCTACAGGCTGCCCTGGGGAAGATGACGCCAACCCCACCTTGGACAACAGAAGTAATGAGGATCTCACCGCCCTGTTCCCATATGAGGATGAGCTGCGCCGTCCCGATGCTTTATGGTACAACCGGAGTCAGCGATGGTCCTCCAACTGCCTGGAGCCCTGTCCAATGTTCACTGGCTTGTCGAAAGGGAAGGGGAAAGGGGGCAATGGATGCAGAACCTCCTGAAATGGAAAGGAGGTATGGGACAGTGACTGAGATCTCCACCAATGGTTTAATGTACTGTAGATGGAGTCCAGTCCATTAGCTAGTCCCCGAACTCCATCTCCCATAAACCTCTGGGACTTCTGACGGAGCATGCGCTTGAGCGCCGCATGCATACCAACCCACAGCCAGCAGATGCCCTATCCTGTCGCCTTCCAAACTAACTATTGATTTTGATGTGTGGGAGCTGGAGAGGATACTCCAGCCCCATGCACATGCTTTATTGCAGCTCATCAGAGACCTAAAGAACATTTTCAGGGAAATGAGGAAGACCACCATGGCGCCAATGGAGAAGGCAGAGTTTTATCTGTGGCGACTTGGGTCGAACTCCCTTCCCAGGTAAATTCTGTGGTACAGGTAAGTGTAACTGGTACTGCACAGAAAAAGGGACATTTGAGCAAATTACCTCCGGATGCTATATCTAAGGGAAGGTGAATAGCCAGAAGTCCAACAGTGGATGTGGGCATGATGACTGACTGCCCAGCAGAACACGAGAAAGAGGGTGGGCTGCATTAAACAGAGTGGTTTATTAGTGCTGGCGCCCATGCTCCTCAGTCCAAAACCAGGGCAGCAGCCATCAAATGGAAGTCAAAGGGTGCAGACAGAGCAGGGTCTTTCTTCATACCATGGAGAGACCCAGATTGTGTGATAGACAGCTGGGGCTCTTACCCAGCCCAGCCGGGATGCCTGCATGATAGATGGAACTGAGGGGAGAGCTTGTGCGGGGCAGTACTTTCCCTGGAACAGCAGAGGGCAGCCCCCCTGGCTTTGTACAGTGCTAAGAGCTTGGAGTTTGGAAACTCAGCCCTGTTGAGGTTAGTGGTCACCGCCAGGGAGCACATGGGGAACTGCTGAGCCCTTTATCGACTGGAAGGAGATCTCACTTCCAGGTGGTCTGTAAAAGAAGTTGCCTCACTCTATTTGAAGGGCCAGAGTCAGGAGGATGAGGACAAAGTTTGCCAGAGGAGAAGTGGAGGCACAAGGAGACAAGAATAAAAAGAAAAGAAGATAAAGTACTGTGCTCTTTATTTGTGCTGGTGGGAATCAGATGAAAAGCACCAGGGACTTTTGAATTGCTTCTGTTTGTTACTGTCCATATTCTAAACCTCTGCAGACAGCATCTTGAGAAAACAACAGCTACAGCACCAAGACTGCCTCAGCTAACTGCTGTATTTATCAATGCTTGATTGTGAAAGATTCCTTAATAGAAGCTATTTATCAGCAATGATTGATAAGTATCCAAACCCTGGGGTTTCTCAGGGCTGGCAGTTGTGTTAATGATACAGATCCTTAAGAAGCACGTAATGAACTTATATGATGAACGTAAATGCGTTGAAATATGGATGCATAAATCATTCTTTTTCTATTCTCTCTCTCTCTCCTCCTTTTTTGCCTTTTACTCCTCTTGTTTAAATACAGAATGTCCCTGATGTAACAGGTGGATTCAACAAGTAATTTCCGTATTGGGATTACGGTCTGCCTTCATCATCCTTCACCTGTTAACTTACTGGGACAACATTTACTGATACACACATATAAGATAGCAAACAGGACAATGAAAACAGAACACACTCAGCACAGACAAAAAACAAATACTTATTATTATGTAGCCCCACTACACTGTAAGTAGAGCAAGTTTTGAACAATGCATTTCCCAGCATTGAACCTGGTCCATTTGTGGAGCTAATGCTCCCTGTTGGACATAGGGAAGCGGGAAGGGATGAGAAAATAAAGGCAGTCGAGGGAGAAATAGAGAGGTAGAAAGTGAGAGGTAGAAAGTGCTTGTGTCCATCCATCCATCCATCCTCTTCCGCTTATCCGGGGTCGGGTCGCGGGGATAGCAGCTTAAGCAGAGAGGCCCAGACTTCCCTCTCCCCGGCCACTTCTTCCAGCTCTTCGGGAAAATCCCAAGGCGTTCCCAGGCCAGCCGGGAGACATCGTCCCTCCAGTGTGTCCTTGGTCTTCCCCGGGGCCTCCTCCTGGATGAATGTGCCCGGAACACCTCACCAGGGAGGCGTCCAGGAGGCATCCTGATCAGATGCCCGAGCCACCTCATCTGACTCCTCTCGATGCGGAGAATGCTGTTGGCACACCAGGACACCCTAGGCCTCAGTTCGATGATCGACTTTGTGGTCGTGGTCATCGGACTTGCGCCATATGTCTTGGACACTCGGGTGAAGAGAGGCGGAGCTGTCAACTGGTGGTGAGTTGGCTTCGATGGTGGGGGAAGATGCCGGTCAGACCTGGTAGGCCAAAACGTGTTGTGAAAGTACTAGTGTATAAAACATTCATTTCCACCTTTGATTTCCTGAGACTCTAAGCAAGTCACTTAATCTTTTTGTGACACAGCTGTAAAACCTACACGTAAACACTTGTAAAGTGGATCCTTGTCAAAAGCACTTTGAGCAATTGGAAAGTCACTCTATAAGATTCCTTCAAATTTAAGTTGCCTGATACCCTCCCCTTTCAAAAATAGATTTTACTGGTATATACAAGAGTTACAAGTATATGCTGGTGTACAGAAACAATGTTTTTCCTATCATAGAATCACTTTCACTTGGCACATGAGCTACCTTGTGTGCCCTTTCATAAGCTCTCAAGAGATTACTTACTGTATTTGTTTAGTTGTAGAAGACCATTTGAAGTGTGACAATGAAATACCTTGAATTTAAGATGCACTCCAGCTTTAAGTTTGGAAAGCGGAAAAAGCGCCTCTTAAATTAGAGGCAATATTATTGTATTATTATCATTCTTGTTCCTCTTCCATCAATTAGTCTGTAGTTTACATCCCCACAATGCCCTAAGTACAATGAGCATTAAAACCACTACACCACATTATCCTATTCCCTTCACTCCCCACCACAGTACCAGTATCTAAAGTATAAGCCAATAGTTAACATTTATTATCCCCATGGTTCTTTTATTTTTTTACAAATGTTAAGAAAAGCCCATTCTATTATAATTCCAATTTCTAAAACCCTATGCACTTTAGCTTTTCTTTTATTGTAAAAGCAAAGTTTATAGTTTTATCCTTCATGGTAAAATAGACTTACCAAATTGGAATTGCTGCCCCAGATGCCCATTTCTGTCTGTTACTCATTGGCACTTCTCCCAGCCTACACGCTTATTTTTTCAAGTGATGAGACATGTCCGCTCCATTCTGAGTATAACCAAACTACATTTTCATCCAGCCACCAGATGCTTGCCAGGGAACACCAATACCAAGCCTGATTTCAGAATTGGGTCATGGTATATGGATTATTAAGAAATTCTTTTTGGATTTATTTTATCAGGGTCATTTATAGATTGTTCAAGTACAAGCAAATAAAATGAGGTTCCTGCACATGGTTTCTGAGCTCACTCTCAATAATATGGCGAGGAGCAATATGAGAAGACCTCCATTTAGAACTACTGTGCCTATGAATCAAGAGGAGACAGTTAAGGTGGTTTTGTTCATTAAATTAAGAATAGTTGGCTGAGGAAAAGGGGGGAAAACCAAGAACATCCTGTAAGGATTATCGCTCTCTTGAGTAGCCTGAAAAAAGAGAATTGATGGGGATGAGGTGGTCTGGTCATCCCAGCTCAGTATGTTACTACCATGATCCTAACCCAGTAAGGCATAAAATAAATGATAATAATGAACTTTGTGCCCCATTATAAAAATATTGAACTGTGAAGGAAAAAAATGATTCAACATTAGACATGACAGAAAAATAAAATTATTTGAAAAATGATTTGTATCAATTGTGGGATAATGTTGTCAGGACAATGTGCTTTCTGTATTAGTGTCCTAGCATCTCTTGTAAAACTTATACATGTAATCTTAGAGGATCATTAAATCTTAATCTAAAAAGAGCTTTTGAGGGCTTATGCAAATGCATGTGAGCCTGTCTGTATGCTTTTAATGCTTCCAGTTGCTTCAAGAGATTAGCGATTACATATTCAAGGACGTCACTCAAAGGCAGAGATAATATTTAAAGTATATTTAAAGATCCTCTCTGTCTTCTGCAAGCATGCAGCTGGTATTCCATTGGGTACGCTATCCATAGGAAGGCATTTACTCTGAAAAACAAAAGTGTAACTCCTGGATCCCTACAAAATTTAAAAGCAAAATGCTGAAAATGAAGGAAAGAAGACAAAGTTTGTTTGTAACCTGTAAATTGGGAAGCATAATACCTTCTTCTTCTGCCACAAAGAGTGGTTATGTTGCATCCCTTGAAACTGACAATCAAATCAAAAGTGGACATCATTGCAGGAGGTAAACTGTGACTCAGATCAGATTTACCTCCAACATACTGACTTCCTTCATGAGGATACAATTTTTCTATCTCCATCCACACTAAACTCTCCTGTGAAAAATGGTATGCTGAACATTAATGTTGGTGGGAAGACATACAAGATTGCCTACAAAATTGCAGCAAGGTATCCAAAAACAAGAATTGGCAGACTTGCCACATATACAGATCAAAGCAGGAAGCTAGACCTGTGTGATGATTACACTGTACAAAACAACGAATATTTCTTTGACAGAGACCCAGATATTTTTCATTATGTTTTTAACTTTTATAGAACTGGAGTTTTATGGATTAAGGATGAATTTTGTCCAAGAAATTTCCTAGAGGAGATAAACTACTGGGGGTTAGAATCAAAATAGCCAAAGATGCTGCCGAATTTCATTTGAAGAAAGGCAAGATGAGCTTAATGAGCAGTTAAAGGTTCAGAAAGAACTACAAGCTGAAATTGAAAGAGAAGAAAATGAAGACCTTTTTAAGGACATGAAATATGGTGAAGAGAGGAAGAAGGTATGGAATCTCATGGAGAAACCCTTTTCATCTATCACTGCTAAAATAATGGCTGTTGCCTCAAGTCTCTTTGTGTTAGTATCTCTGGTTGCAATGACGTTAAACACTGTTGAAGAAATGCAATACAAAACTCACTCAGGAAATCCCAGTGGTAAAACCTACCTTGAATATGTTGAAACACTATGTATAGCCTTCTTCACAATAGAATTTCTCTTGAGGCTTTTTTCTACACCAGATATTAATCGATTTGTTAGAAGTGTTTTAAATGCTGTTGACTTAATAGCAATCCTTCCACTTTATCTTCAGATAGTATTAGAGACCTTTGAAAATGAAGACTATGGGAGACATGATCATGATATTGAGACAGTTGCTAGGGTGGGTAAAGTTGGACAAGTCCTGAGAATAATGCGATTAATGAGAATCTTTCGGATACTAAAGCTAGCACGTCATTCAACTGGATTACGGGCTTTTGGATTTACCCTAAAACAATGTTACCAGCAAGTTGGATGTCTCTTTCTTTTCATAACTGTAGGCATTTTCACATTTTCTGCAATGGTTTATACTGTTGAGCATGATGTTCAGGAAACCAACTTTACCAGCATTCCACACGCTTATGGTGGGCAGCAGTAAGTACAAAATTAGTTGCCTTATTTTTCTTTCAAACAATTTGTAATTCCTGGCAGCATTTATATATATCAGATTATCTGTTGCGTATATTTTTTTTATTGTGTAGTATTTGAATTTAACATGATACTTGTTTGTGGTTTGCATTTAAGGGCAGCGCTGGGTAGCACTGCTGCCTCGCAATTAGGAGACCCAGGTCTGCTTCCCAGGTCCTCCCTGCATGGAGTTTGCATGTTCTCCCCCTGTCTGCATAGGTTTCCTCCGGGTACTCCAGTTTCCTCCCACAGTCCAAAGACATGCAGGTTAGGTGCATTGGCAATTCTAAATTGCCCCAGTGTGTGCTTGATGTGTGTGTGTGTGTGTGCTCCCAAGGGTGGGCTGGCGCCCTGCCCAGGGTTTGTTTCCTGCTTTGTGCCCTGTGTTGGCTAGGATTGGCTCCAGCAGACCCCTGTGACCCTGTAGTTAGGATATAGAGGGTTGGATAATGGATGGATGGATAGATGGTTTGCTTTTATATGACTGATGAAACAGGAGAAAATCATGTTTCTGGATGTTGAAATAGATTTTCACCATTTATGAGAAAACAACCACAATAATCAAGCGGTAGTCAGTAAAGTGTATTTATTTTTGCCCTAAGACATTTTCAAAGACATTAACAAAAGTGTAGCTATAGCAACATGTAAGGGTAAAGTTCAATAAGGAAAACTGATTAAGAGTAAGAGTCTGTGTATGAGTACCTTCAGCTCTCAATGTGAAATTATTTTTTATAACTAAGTTCTGATTAGTTTAGATAACTTAAAAATACTTAAAAATGTAATTGTTTTTGTTTTGCACTTATTTGATTATATTTCATAGCACTGTTTTGTCGTCATTTTACAATGTTTAAGCGTGGGCACTACCATGTTCTTTAAAATAATGACATACATTGCCAAACAAATTGGCATGTTGTGATGTCAATTGAGTAGGTAGTATGACATCATTACGCCATCACTATTTAAGATGGCAGTGTACATTGTCACATTTACAATCTTTGTTGCATTATAACATTAGTAGGTGGCTTTGCCCCCTGCTCACTTTGCTCGCCAATCCCTGGGCCTGTGCTATACACTAGCCTCTTTGCGGTTCTGCCGCCGCTATGGGGATGCGTGAGTAATTAACCATATTAAAAACAGTAAAACATAATAATTTGAAAGTAAATTATGTTTCATGTTGCATTAGAGTTATTTGTTAAGCTAATATGATTTCATTCTGTTTGGCTTTGAAATTAACATGCAAATACTTTTTAAACTTACACTTTTATTGTAAAACTTCAGTAAAAAAATTTTTTTTGAATTCTATTTTCGCAATATTGCATTGAATTTTGATTCTGTGTTTGGACTTTCATCATGATAATGCAATGTATAACTGCCCATGAGTGAATTTCGTTTGTTTCTTTCTATTAAATAAAATGAATTCTAATGTTATCTGTGGAAGATGTACTACATTAGCTTTCTTGGATACATCCTTCTTTTTACAGTAATTTGTGCAGTGGAAGACCGGATGGTGTTAATGGTTGTAGATATTCTTCGGGATATTGTAAGTTGATGTTTTCATCTTCCGCACGATCACCACCAACTGTTTCAGCATAGTCTATTGATACCCATTTAACCAATTTGCTGTGTAACGGATCGACATTTTTGGCGTTAATTTATTTTACTTCATGGTTTCTTGGTGCCAGGATTGCCCGTGTACTCGTTTTTTCTGTTGATAACCCTTCGTGATGAAATTCTTTAATAAGATTTGGATATAATATGTCTTCTTTAATTGGTAACTTAAAGTGAGGAAAACGTTAAAATTTATACGCGCTGAGAGAGCAGGAAGTGTTTGTGTCAAAAGCATTCACACAAATGAGAGGTAAGAGGACCATGTCCATGGTTGAAATGGTTGACAGGAGGGTGTGACTTGAAAAAATCTCATGGCAAAAGTCTTGTCTTGTCGCAAGATTTTTTTTTATAATAGAGAGATATAACTCTTAGATAACTAGGGAAAATATTTTTTTGTTGTTTTTCTCATACTGTATTTGTTATGACCTCTGCTTCTTCCTTTGGCCCTTCATTTCTTGGTCAAAATATTTTTTTCAGAGTTGGTGGTTTACTAAGTTTTATCAAGCATTAAAAAACCAAAATGCAACAAAACTTAAAAATAAAATAATGAACACAAACACACCATGCATATACAATGCATATTTAAATATCTATTTTTTAAATGAGGTTCTTAAAGATTCCAAATAATAATAAATAAATGTTATTAGAAATGAATACTTGAATTGATAAATATTGATAAGTTCATTGAAAATATGGATTTATTAAGTTAAAGGACCTGGAAAATGGAAAGATAAAAACTAAATTTCAGCCTAAACATATAATACAGAAAATCAATAAAACTTTCATTTTTAAGAGAAAACCAGTCTGCACTCGGGCAAGAGGCCACTTTTCTAATTTCTTATCATCTGCAGACCACTCACATGTAATACAGCAATGTAATATAGCAATGCCAAAAAACCTTAAGTTGCTTTTATTTCATAGATCACAAGGAGGATGAGTTGATTTAGAAAGGACAGTATGAACAGCAACTTATCTTGGTCAATTGATTTGTGGTGCCAGATAAGGAATAAATTGGTAAAAATAATTAATATCATTTATTTACTTTGTCCTAAACAACTTTTTAATACATTTTTTCAAAGGAGCTCTAACATTTGCAAATAGTTTAACATCCCAGGTTTAACAATTCAATAACCTGTGTAGAAATTGAGTCGCACAGCTAAATTATTAACAAATTTGTTTTTGTTGTTTTTATCTTATAATGGTGACAGGATAAATCTTGTCAAATAACTTGGCGAGCTAGTCTAGTTTGAAATGTTTAATCTTAACATTTTACTTCGCGCTGAATTGCACAGGGGTTTTGCTCTAGTGACTGTGTCACTTTTCTTATATTTTGACATTCTTACAGCTCTCAGTAATCCAATAAATATACCCTTTGCAATACCCATAAATTGACAACCGATTAAAATAGTTTTATGTGAAGTACAATAAACTTAATGCTAAACTTCTTTGCACTTCTGTTAGAGATTTATGCTGTAATGGTGAACATGAATGGTTGTCCATGGCCACTAAAAGTTCAGTTAACATAAAACACTGTCACCAAGACCGCACCCCTGCATGGACTAACGTGGGCTGCAGGGCACGCAGAATTAATCAAGATGTATGAAAACTATTTGTTCATTGTTTTTCAAAAAAATATTCCTGCCCCTAGACTAGCACATCCAGTCCTCTTTAACTTCTTTGCCATTATCCCTGAGTTAATTTGTCCACCATAGCTTTCCATATGCCATCATCTCTCACCAAGTTTACGCAACTTCAGTCAGCAGCAGGAAGTGACAGAGGGCATGGAACAGAAAGTATTAGTACAAAATCATGTCACATCCCATCACAAACAATTAGGTCTTATCTCTTAGTTCAAAAAGTGCTATAAGCCATATAATATACAATCACTAAAACACAAGGAGGATCAGAGCTAAATCAAAGCACTTAATACCAAATCAACAATGGAGCTGCAGGATACCTTTTAATGCGCTGAGGGGCAACAGCTAAGGAACACTGATCTACAACAACAGCTGTAAATTAGTGAAGCATACGTGCATGTGCCCTGTGATGTATGGGGATCCCATGAAGAGATGGTTGCTGTTTTGCATGCTTTTCAAGACTCTGTAAGTTAAAAAAGATAAACGGATGAATGGGGTACATGTGAAGATATTCCAAACATTACTATGACAATAAGTATATATATAGGGACAAATATCTGTTTAAAAAATTTGCATTGGTACAAAATGTCATTTTAAACAACTCAAAATTACCTAATTTTTCGATTAATTTTCCCATGCCATTTATTCCAGTTTACAGTAACAGGGAGTCAGAGTCAGAGCCTTTCCCGAAAGCATCAGGAGAAAGCTAGAAACCGGACTCAGGTACTAAACAAAATGACCTTCAAGGTATCTCCAAGTGTTAAATTGGCTTGTCATAAATTCTTACAAAAGACATACAGTAACTGAATATAAAACATCATGGTTAAGATAAAGCAAAGAATGTGACACTTTATATTCCCATGTCTGTCTTTGTCTCCAATTAGTGCAAAATTGAAATGCTTTGTTCCCAAATGTTAATTATCTTCTTCTTGTTTCGGCTGCTCCCATTAGGGGTTGCCACAGTGGATCATCTTTTTCCATACCCTCCTGTCCTCTGCATCTTGCTCTGTTACACCCATCAACTGCATGTCCTCTCTTACCACATCCAAAAACCTTCTCTTAGGCCTTCCACTTTTTCTCTTGCCTGACAGCTCTATCTTTAACATCCTTTTCCCAATATACCCAGCATCTCTCCTCTGCACATGTCCAAACCAATATAATCTCACCACTCTGACATTGTCTCCCAACCTGAGCTGACCCTCTAATGTATTCGTTTCTAATCTTGTTCATCATCATCACATCCAACGCAAATCTTAGCACCTTTAACTCTGGCACCTCCAGCTCTGTCCCCTGCTTTCTGGTCAGTGCCACCGCCTCCAACCCATATAACATAGCTGGTCTCACTACTGTCCTGTGCACCTTCCCTTTCACTCTTGCTGATAGCCGTCTGTCACAAATCACTCCTGACACTCTTCTCCACCCATTCCACCCTATTCTGTACTGTTGATCCCAAGTATTTAAACTCATCGACCTTTAACAACTCTACTCCCTGCATCCTCACCATTCCACTGACCTCCCTCTCATTTACACACATGTATTCTGTCTTGTTCCTACTGACCTTCATTCTCCTCCTCTCTAGAGCATATCTCTACCTCTCTAGGGTCTCCTCGGCCTGCTCCCTACAAATTACAATGTCATCAGCAAACTTCATAGTCCACGGGGACTCCTGTCTAATCTCGTCTGTCAACCTGTCCATCAACAATGCAAATAAGAAAGGGCTCAGAGCTGATCTCTGATGTAATCCCACATTGAATGCATCCGTCACTCCTACCTCAGTCCTCACCACTGTCAAACTTCCCTCGTACATATCCTGTACAACTCTCATGTACTTCTCTGTCACTCCAGACTTCCTCATATAATACCACAACTCTTTACGAGGCACCCTGTCATATGCTTTCTCCAGGTCCTCAAAGGCACAATGAAACTCCTCCTGGCCTTCTCTATACTTCTCCGGCAATACCCTGGGAGCAAACATTGCATCTGTGGTGCTCTTTCCTGGCATGTAACCATACTGCTGCTCATTAATCATCACCTCCCTTCTTAAACTAACTTCCACTACTCTTTCCCTTAACTTCATGCTGTAGCTGATCAATTGTATCCCCCTGTAGTTACTAGAGCTCTGCACATCCCCCTTATTTTTAAAAATAGGTACCACTTCTTCTCCACTCCCCAGGCATCTTTTCACTTTCCAAGATTCCATTATAAAAAGTCCACTGCCATCTCTCCTAAACACCTCCATTCTTCCACAGGTATTTCATCTGGACAAACAGCCTTTTCTTTCTTTATCCTCTTCATGGTTGTTTCTTACTTGCTCCTTGCTAACCAGTTGCACTTCCTGATTCACTATCTCCACATCATCCAACCTCTCTCTCTCTCATTCTCTGCATTCATCAGCCTCTCAAAGTACTCTTTCTATCTGCTCAACATACCCCTCCTCGTGAGTAATGCGTTTCCATGTTTATCCTTTATTACCCTAATCTGCTGCACATCTTTTCCAGCTTGGTCCCTCTGTCTAGCCAATCATTGCAGGCCCTTTTCTCCCTCCTTTGTGTCGATCCTCTCACACAACTCATTATACACCTTTTCTTTAGCTTTTGCCACCTCTCTCTTCACCTTGCCAATATATCCTTGTACTCTTGTCTAATTTCTGCATCTCTCTGACTATCCCACTTCTTCTTTGCCATCCTCTTTCCTCTGTATACTCTCCTGTACTTCCACATTCCACCACCAGGTTTCTTTTTCCTCCTTCCTCTGTCCAGATGTCACGCCAAGCATCCATCTTGCTGTCACCCTTACTACTTCTGCAACCCTTCACTGCCACCCAGTGCCTCTCTTATCTCTTCCCTAAACTCAGCCTTACAGTCTTCCTTTTCAACTTTGACTATTTGATCCTTGGCTCTGCCCTCACTCTTCTTCTCTTCTTCTTGATCTCCAATGTCATCCTACAGATGACCATTCTATGCTGCCTAACTATGCTTTCCCCTGCTACCATTTTGCAGTCTTCAATCTCCTTCAGATTGAACCTCTAGCATGGCATATAATCTACCTGTGTGCATCTTCCTCAACTCTTGAACGGCACCCTATGTTCCTCCCACTTCTTAAAATACATATTCACTATAGCCATACCTATCCTTTTCTCAAAATCCACTATCATCTGACCTTCTTCATTCCTTTCCTTGACAGCATACCTATCCATCACCTCCTCATCTCCTCTGTTCCCTTCACCAACATGCCCATTGAAATCCGCTCCAATCACCACTTTCTGTCCTTTGGCTACACTGTCCATCACTTCATTCAACTCACCCAGATATCTTCTTTTCTCATCCATCGCACACCCATTTTACGGAGCATATACACTAACAACATTCATCATCACACCTCCAATTTCCAGCTTCATAATCATTACTCTGTCTGACACTTTTTTACCTCCAAAACACTCCTGACATACTGTTCCTTCAGAATAACTCCTACCCCATTTCTCCTCCAGTCCACACCATGATAGAACAATTTGAATCCACCTGGTCTTATTCCCCTTCCATTTAGCCTCTTGCACACACAATATATCAAGCTTCCTTCTTTTTATCATATCTGCTAACTAACTCTCCCCTTGCCAGTCATATTGCCAAGAATCAAAGTTCCTATCCTCAGTTTCACTCTCTTTACCTTCCACCTCTCCTCCTGCCTCTGGACACATCTCCCCCCTCTTCTGCTCCTTCTTCAGCCAACAGTAGCCCAATTTCCTCCAGCATCCTGTTGGCTAACAGTACTGGTGGTGGCTGTTGCTAACCTGGGTTTTATCAGATTCCAGTATGGAAATTTGTATTGTCTGCATATTGATTGGGCAAAATTTTACACTGGATGCCCTTCCTGATATGACCCTCCCCCCATTTATCCAGGCTTGGGGCCAGCGCAAAGAAACACATTGGTTTGTGTATCCGCCGTGGCTGGGTTCCAAATGCTAATTGTCAACCTTATTTAATTTACTGTAATGTTATGATCAACTTTAAATATGGGAGTTATGACTAATTTATAAATTTCAAGTAGTCTGAGAGAAAGAGACAATGACAGACCTTTCCTTTTCTCTTTCCATAATAACACTTTAAGCATTCAAGCTAAATGTAAATCCAGGATACATCTGAATTCTGTCCAGGGCATTTCCTGTGTACATTCTGTACATGTCGAAACAGGTTTTTCTCCTGGTACTCTTCTTTTTCATCCACATTCAACAACATGCCATTTGAGTTAATCATTGATTGTGAATTAGCCCAGGGAGATCATGCTTCAGCATGTGAACACGCGTTCTGCAGAGGATAGGCACCCCAAAGTGGTTGCTTCTTTGTTTACAATGCAACTGGGACAAGCAATAGTTCACTGACAACTCCAGTTAAACAAGATACTTAAATGTTTTCTTTTAGAATACATGTGGGTGCTATAAACTAATAGGGCTTCTGCTCTCTGCATCTTATTGAAAGACTATAACACTTTCACAAAGCCAGTGAACTCACTATACTGGACATAAGACGTCCACTGCTAATTTCTTTGTATTTTAGTAAAATTTTAACACTTACTACTCAATTTTGAATGTTCCATCTGGCCTCAGTTTTCAAGATTACAAATGTTCATTTGTACTTTCACATCTTATATTTTTGGTTAACTTTGACTTTTCTTGAATATACCAAAGCCTTTTTTTGATAGTTCTTTTTCCTATGTACCAATATTATGCTGTCCATCTATAACCCTACTCTCTCCTGCTGCCAGTTTTCTACTAAATGATCCAATAGACATTTACACCTAGAGACCAGTTCACAGAAAAGTCTTCTTTGGAGATGGTAAAACTCAACACACAATCTATTGTTCTACCTTAAAACAGAGTATACCAAAATAGACTCAAGGTTCCCTGGACACTTTCATTTCACATTTTTAAAATCCCCACTATTTGCCTGAGTCATCTGATAACTTTAAGCCATTTATTTCATCATAACAGAGGAACTGGGCAGGATGGCCCTTATGCATTATTTTCATGCTTTCTATCCTATAGTTGCTGCAGTGGTACTACCACACGCCAATTTTACAGCAAGAAATGTCTCATCATCAGCTTACAAAATCCTCATAATTGCTTAATCCCTATATACTCATGACCTATTTCTTATTGAAGACTGTTACATTATAAGTGATAATACAATGCACTTCATTATACGGGAGGGGAAGTTAGCCTGGTTATCTAGTGCTTAAACAACCTCAGCTCTCACTCAGCTCCCTGATAAAAAACATCATGGTATCAAATGTTATATTAATTCAATTTTCTTTCTGCTTCAGTTAAAACTAACCACGAAACAATTATTTCAAATTTCATCCTGTCCAAAGATGATATTTTCTGAGCTATTTGCCATAACCATATTTCAGTTTTCAAGTTTGTTTGTTAGCAGGTGTTAGCACAATAAAATACATACCTGCCTCTCCTCTACAGCCTAGTGACAGTAATATAGTACACACAACCTATCAAAAAAGATGAATATGGCATCATGTATTCAATGCAAAATATACTAGCCAAAAAAAAAATCTAGCTGTATTTATATAATGGGTTAAGGTAAGAAAGGTAATATTGTATTTTTTTTTTTTTACTGTTGGCCCTTTTTCATTGCTGACTGAATTACTAATGTCCCATCCATCAGGTACACTACCTTTGTGATAATTATCCATTTCTCTACTAGAGTTTTATACTTTTGGTATAGTATTTGATTCCTTCCATAAATGCAGTAACTTCTTGCTGGGTTGAAACCATGAATGCGGCTTCTTTGTATTTCCTGGTTATGTGAGAATCCTGAATAACTGCTTAATCAGACATTAACAGCATGGGTTGTTGAATTATTGAATCCATTGGCCAAGGAAACCATCTACATTAGGGGGCTGTGGATTGGGACTCACAGACATTGTTATGTGTCCTTATCACAGGAGAAGGGATCAGTGGCCAAATTTAATAAAAGTTCAAACAATATTAAAATTTGAATGATTCAGTGCAGATTTAAAATTGCTACATATCAATGGTATATTGGCATTAATGCCTAAAATTAGAAATACCTCATCACAAAAAGGACTTAAATATATGTCACCATCAATACTAAGTTAACACTGGTGTCATTCTTTTTCCAACATATTCTGAAAAGTACCTCATCATGTACTAACAAACTGAATTTCATTCTGGTTTCGGGTTTACCTCTATCACAATTAGAAATGATATGCAATAGTGTTGACTTTCAAAAATGTAAGGTTTTGCCTTGTGTCACACACACGCCAGCATGGGAGGCAGCTAAAGGGCTCGAGTGAAGGCAGTTCTGAGCCATGCCGGGATGTGGCAGAGCGCACTAACTCTCTTTCTCACTTCCCTGTAGACCTAACCCGGGAGGTTCCACCTGTCTCTCTGGACGTCACTTCTGGGACCGAGCCAATGGAGACAGACCTTGCCAGCTCCGCCCCTGATGTCACATCCGGGACTAAACCAATGAACAATGAACACGTCCACCCTTATGACCTCACTTCCTGTCTCCCCTTTAAAAGCCTTCCCTTTTCCCTTCTGTGTCAGTCTTGTTTTGGACTCTGTTGTAAGCACTTCAGTGCTGGTATTTGAAAGAAAACGAAGTTGCAGCCAGGATACCAAATTACATGGGTGGCTGCCCCAAACCTTTTTCTGTCTTTGACTCGCTTTGTGACAGTGGCGTAGTCGGCAGGATGGAGAAGTCCCAGAAGAGAAGGGGACAGGACCTGCAAAACACCCAGGTGGGAGCGTACCGGGGCCGAGTATTCAGGCGGGGAGGGTGCCCCGTGGTTCGGCGAGACCCGGTGCGGGCTCCGCTCCCAGCACGCAGAACTAGGCCGTCTAGAGAGGCCAGGGAGTGTGCGGGTGGGGCTCACCATTGGGCTGCCCTGGAGGGGGGAGACAAGAGGGACTCAGTATGCTCTCTTGGGGGAGAGTGCCTGCCCCCCAGTGAAACCACAGCCCCTTTTACCACCTTGGGGTGCCCCAGACTGGCAGGGGAGTAAAATAACGAAGTGGAGGTTGGACCCTGAGAGGCCGACCAGTAAACAAGCCTGGTCCTTATGGGCAAAAGTATGGCAGTGGCTACGGCCCTTGGAAAACAAAGCCCACCAGGTCATTGAGCAGGTAGCATGCTATCTGCTCCTGAAAGCACTTCCCCAGGGCTTCACCCAGCCGGTCTGGGGCGTGCAGTTTAAGAACATGTCTGAGCTCATAGAGCTTTGGAAACACAGAGGGCGGCCTCACACTCTGGGAGAGCAGAACCGTCCTTCTGCCAAACTCAGCCGGGGTATGTCCCAAGACCTAGCCCCTCCCTGTATAACCCGGAGCTTGCATCGGCGTCCGCGCCGCGGGCACGCAAACCGCTTGGAGGCGAGGAGGAATGCAGGTGGAGGGGGAGGAGGGCTTGGTGTGCTCTGACAAACCCGTTGACGGTCCCGCATACAGACGTGGTGATCGTTAACGGGTTTAAAACTTCCGCTCTGCTCGATTCCGGCAGCAACATTTCCATTGTTGCCCGCCGCTTTGTGCTACCGCGACAATGGCTAAAATTCAAGACCAGTATAACCTGTGTCCACGGGAAACCCGCTGGTACAGCACCGCCGCTGTGTCATTAGCTACGGAGGATCAGTCCAGAAAGTAACCGTGGCAATCCTTCCTGATCCTCCGCACCCGGTGATACTAGGGCGGGACTGGTCTGACATTAAAAGCGGCGAGACACATACCACTCCCGGGGTTAAGTTGGGCCTCGTTATGGACGGAGATGAACCGTCTCAAGCTGCCTCCACGCCGTGTAACCAGCCGGCAGAGAGGTGAAGCAGCCGTCCTGGCTGACGTGGCAACTCCCGGGCCGTCGCAGGCTGACACGTCATCCACCAACGCCGCGGCGGAGCGGGAGGAAACCACGCCCATTGAGGTCGGCGCTGACCCTCTCTCCGTGTTGCGGTTTCAATTTAAAAAGACGCCGGCTTCTTTCAAAAGGGAGCAATGGAATGACGACTCCCTGAAGTTTGTAAAAAATGCAGTGGTCCTTGTCAATGGCCACCGCACTAGTCAGTCGATGCCACAGGGCCCCTACTTTGTGTTAGATAATGACCTCCTTTACCGTGTAGCAATGCATGACGGGCAGGAGACGAGGCTGCTGCTAGTGCCGCGTACCTTCCGGCGGCAGGTCTGCGAGCTAGCACACGCCCACCTCCTAGGTGGCCACCTGGGCACCGAAAAAACTCTGGAGCGGATCAAGCTCCGGTTTTACTGGCCAGGAATTAATGAGGAGGTTCGTCGCTTTTGCGCTTCCTGCCCGGAGTGTCAACTGCGACAGATTCCTAGGAGGGACCGTGCTCCTCTTGTTCCTATTCCCTTGATTGACGTTCCCTTCCACAGAATCGGGGTCGACCTGGTGGGACCTCTAGAGCCCTCAGCCCGAGGACACAAGTACATTTTAGTCCTCGTGGATTATGCTACACGATACCCCGAAGCTGTTCCGTTGCGCTCAGCTACCTCTAAAGCCATCGCACGGGAATTACTAGGGGTATTCGCGCGCGTGGGGATCCCCAAAGAAGTCTTGACAGACCAGGGGACCCCCTTCACCTCGGAGACGTTCAAGGAGACTGCCAGATTACTGAAAATAAAGCATTTAAAACCTCGTGTATCATCCTCAAACCGACGGATTAGTAGAGAGGTTTAATCAAACTCTCAAGCAAATGCTACGTAAGGTGGTCAGCGAGGATGGAAGGAACTGGGATCAGCTCCTCCCCCTCGTCCTTTTGCCTATCGGAAGTCCCACAAGCCTCCACGGGTTCTCCCCTTTGAACTACTGTATGGGCGACAACCTCGGGCATATTGGATATTTTGAAAGAAGGCTGGGAAGAAGAGGCTCTTCCCACCACTAACATACTGGAGTATATCGCGAGTTACGCGATAGATTTGGAAAGATTCGCCTGTCCTTAAAAGTCACATGGAGGAGGCTCAAGCAGCACAGGTTCGCTACTACAACCGCTGCACGCCTCTTCGGGAGTTCCACCCGGAGATCGGGTCATGGTCCTAGTGCCTACCTCCCACTCTAAGTTGCTTGCCCACTGGCAGGGCCCCTACGGTTAAGGAGAGGAAGGGACTGGTCGACTATTTGGTGAGTCAACCCAATCGCCGGCCAAAGGAGCGGTATATCATGTGAACCTGCTGAAACCGTGGAAGGACAGGGACCCTGATCCCTCCTCCGCCAGCCCGCCACTCTTCGCCACACACACGACCTTAACTTTGGCGCAGACTTGAGACCCAGGCAACGGCAGGAGCTGGAAACAGTTATCCGGACCGCTCGAGAGGTAGTCAGTGAACACCCGGAAGGACCTCTCTGATTGAGCACAACATTGTGACAGAGCCCGGGTTGTTGTCCGAGAACGCCTGCACGCCTTCCCGAGGCAAAAAGGCTGAAGTGGAACTGAGATCAAGCGCATGCTGGAACTAGGTGTAATTGAGGAGAGTTATAGTCCCTGGTCCAGCCCCATTGTGCTCGTCGGTAAGCCTGACGGAGTTGGAGGTTCTGCAATGACTTCCCGGCTTAACCAAGTCTCCCAATTTGATGCCTATCCAATGCCACGCTGGGACGACCTCCTCGAGAGGCTTGGACAGGCTCAATACCTGACCACACTTGACATGACAAAGGGTACTGGCAGGTTCCTTTAACGGACTCCAAGGAAAAACGCGCTTAGTACCCCTAGCGGACACTGGCAGTATCGTGTCCTTCCATTTGGGTTACACGGGCTCCAGCAACCTTTCAGCGCCTGGTGGACAAAGTGCTTCGCCTCATAACTCATACAGTGCTGCCTACCTAGATGACGTGGTCATCTATTCCAGCACATGGAAGGAACACCTACAGCATGTCCAAGCGGTATTACGGACACTTGGTGAGGCGGGCTCGGATTAATCCCAAGAAATGTTTCTTTGGATTAAGCGAGGCCAAATATTTAGGCTACCTGGTGGGTCGGGTACCGTAAGGCCACAGTGCTCCAAAATTGATGCCATTCTGAAATGGCCCCGTCCATGAACCAAGCGGCAGGTCCAAGCCTTTCGGGTTAGCGGGTACTACCGCCGGTTTGTACCCGGTTTTGAGAAAGCGCGCCTTGACTGATTTAACAAAGAAGAGGGCCCGAACATTGTGGTATGGACTGCAAAACAGACGCTGCATTTGGTGACTTGAAGAAGGCCCTTACGCCCGCACCTATTTTGATGGCACCTAACTTTTCTTTGCCTTTCATCCTCCAGACGGACGCCGGACACAGGCCTGGGAGCCGTGCTGAGCCAAAGTGTCGATGGTGTCAACACCCCGCCATGTTCCTGAGCCGGAAACTGTTGGACCGGGAGACCAGGTATGCGGCGGTGGAGAGGGAGGCTCTGGCGATTAAATGGGCGATCACTCAGCTGAGGTACTACCTGTTGGGGCGGAGTTCACCCTTGTCACGGACCATGCACCTCTACAGTGGATGGCCCTGCACAAGGAGTCGAATCCGCGGGTCACCCGGTGGTTTCTTGACCTGCAGCCGTACAAGTTTTCGCCGCTCATCGCCGGGTGCTCTCCATGCCAACGCCGATGCTCTCTCGGGTTTACGACCTCTCGGAGGTCGCCCGACCCGACGGGTCTGGGCTGAGGGGGGCCTTGTCACACACGCCGCATGGGAGGCAGCTAAAGGGCTCGAGTGAAGGCAGTTCTGAGCCATGCCGGGATGTGGCAGAGCGCACTAACTCTCTTTCTCACTTCCCTGTAGACCTAACCCGGGAGGTTCCACCTGTCTCTCTGGACGTCACTTCTGGGACCGAGCCAATGGAGACAGACCTTGCCAGCTCCGCCCCTGATGTCACATCCGGGACTAAACCAATGAACAATGAACACGTCCGACCCTTATGACCTCACTTCCTGTCTCCCCTTTAAAAGCCTTCCCTTTTCCCTTCTGTGTCAGTCTTGTTTTGGACTCTGTTGTAAGCACTTCAGTGCTGGTATTTGAAAGAAAACGAAGTTGCAGCCAGGATACCAAATTACATGGGTGGCTGCCCCAAACCTTTTCTGTCTTTGACTCGTTTTGTGACACTTGATAAAATGTATTTATTTCTAGAGGTCTTGGTACATGGAAACAGTGCAATGAAATTCTTATCTGCAAAATTTCACAAACAGAAACTGCACCTTGAAGATGTGTTCTGGAGAGATGGATGCTGCTGTTAAAAGCAAATGCTTTTTCAACAGCAGGTCAAGATGTTTATCCTGCTGCTTTTGTTGCCTCAGCACTGAAGAGGATCTTTAATGCCGACCTTTATACATGCAATGCTCTCTTGATCCATGCAATGCTCACCTTGGAGTGTCCCGTGTGTGTTTGTGTGTCCGTGTGCCGTGACTGATCTCCGCCGATCTCTTAGCCTCCTCCGTGTGGTCCAGATTGACACCTTTGAATATTTGGTGCAGCAAAGCAAATTCAACTTGATCTACCACAGTGGGTTTGTTATCACCTTATTCAATGGAAGGGTTCATAGGCGCCAAGTGGCAATGAATAGAAGATAGATTAATGCAAATACGTGAGCTGCGTCCGCAATTAGTCATCGCATTTTGATAGCGATTCTGAGTGGGGATGGTTCCAGAACAGATCTCTTATGCGATCCTTCCACAGTTTCTCTCACAATTATTTAGTTCAAATTGGTTATAAAGATTTCACTCTGATCATTTTTTGTTATTACTAATTTTGATGAGTCTTTAATGCGGATTGAACTCAGGTTAGCACTACGCTCAGAATTTGAAAACCAACCACCTTGGTCAGTTGAGCCACTGACGGCGTCTTTTTCTTCGTAGCGAACTTGTTACCTTTGTGGTCCACAAAATATTATAAAATATTAATAAATTAAAATTATTTCAATATTTAATCGAATAATAACATCTGTGATATAAGGATTTCACCTTTTCTTTTTTCAAATGTGCTTGTCTTATTCATGGCAAAGTACAGGGATAAACCTTTATTTTCTGTCTACTCCGTTTTAATTAAGTCAGAACAAAGAAAACATTTAAGGCTATTAGATGTGACCTCAAGAAAAGATGAGGGTTAATTATAATACTAAAAACAGGATCCTTTAAAATCCTTTAATCACCATATACCATTTCTTGTACTGCATTAGGAATTTGTCATTTGTCGATACCCAACTTACTCTTCAAACGGTGATGTACTTTTTTGTAAATAAGATTACTGTTATTAGGTCATCGGTTTCACTGCTTCCTAAGGATTCATCTCTTCCCATAGTGTGTTCAGCTGTCTTTGACCACTATGAGCTGCGTGTGTAATCGCCTCTGTTGTCTGATTTGATGCAATGCCAGAATCCTACAAATTGTCCCCTGAGCTGTGTCCCCTCTTGATTAGCTAAGGGTTTTTTTGATTCTGTCAGATCAAGTATTGTTACCTTAATAAATGCTAGCTTGATTTCTGGTTGTGTTCTTGCTGCCTTGAAACACGCTGTGGTGCAGAAACGTATTATAATAAAACAAAATAAGGACCCTCTAATGTGTCAAGTTTCAGGCCAATTTCTAAACTGCCTTTTTTATCTAAAGTCTTAGAAAAAGTTGTCTTAACTCAAACATTTCTAGATGAAAATAGTATTCTGGAAAAATTCCAATCCAGATACTGATTTTCTTGTAGCACTGAAACATCCTTGTTAAAGGTTAACAGTGACCTCTTCCCAATTACTAATGCTGGAGATTCTGCCATTCTTGTACTGCTAGATCTTACCTCAGCTTTTGATGTTGTGGACCTTACGATTCTTATATCCTGCCTTGAACAGTATGTAGACATCCAAGGTAATGCCCTGAAATGGTTTAAATCTTATCTAAGAAATAGGAATGTTTCTATTCATTTGGGTGAGTTCTCATCCTCTGTAGCTCCTCTTACTTGTGCTGTTCCATCCTTGGACCAGTTCTCATTTTGATAGGCATGTTACCTTTAGGCTCCATTGTTAATAAGTATGGCTTCTATACTGATGACAATAAAATATATTTGCTACTAAAATCAAAGCGAGAAAATACAGACCTCCATGCGGTTTGAATGATATAAAACTTGGATGGCAATGCATCTTCTTAAGCTAAATGATAATAAAACTGTGATCATGGTTTCCAAAAGTTAAAAAAAGTCTGAGTGTCTCTGATGTTGCTCTTGGACCCCTTGCCATATACAGTATGTATCATAAAGCTTCAGTTAGTCCAGGTGTGATCTGTGACAGCTCATTCAAACTCGACAAACAGATAAATTGTAAGGTTAAATGAAGCTTTTCCAGCTGAGACTTTAAGGTAAAGGCTTTTCTTTTCTTTCTGTGATCTTGAAAAGGCCATCCAAGCTTTTACAACATCTCATTTGGACTATTGCAGTTCTTTGTATGTAGGTGATGGTCAGGCCCTGTTACGACACCTACAGCTATTCCACAACTTTGCTGTTCACTTATTGAATGGCTCTTGTAAGTGTGGCCAAACTTCACCAATACTGACCTTGCTTCATTGGCTTCTGGTTCATTTCAGAATTGATTTTAAAATTCTATTTCTTGTTTTCAAATGTTTGCCTCTTGGAACCTCTTTACTTGTATGTGCCAACAAGAGCCCTGTAGTCTACTAGCCTGATGCTCTTAGTTGTGCCGAGGTCGAGACTGAAGCAAAGGAGAAATCGGGTGTCTGCAGTGGCTGCTGCTTTTCTCTGGAATGGCTCACCTTATTATGTTAGGTCTGCTCCAGCACAGGCCATTTTTAAGTCATCATTAAAGTCTTATTTCTTCTTGCTGCCATATTACCCTACAAGAGGTTGGCATTGTTTGTATATGTTGGCTCACGTACATTCATGATTAGATATATATATGTATGTGTATTTAAAGTTTATCTTTTATGTAATGGTTGGTTATTCTTGCAGTTTTGTGCTGTGTATATACGTATATTTGAACGCTTCTTTACCCTTTTCTTGCATAGCACTTTGGTTCAGTTCTGGCTGCTGATGTAAATGTGCTTTAAAAATAAAATTGCTTTGCCCTGCTTTATAAAACATATCATTTTAATACATAACACTAAGAAGTGCAGATCTGAGACAATGGACTGTAAAGATGAAGTTGGTTTGCAACATTTATTACAAAAAGTTAAAGAATATATAAAATATAGAACAAGAGTTGTATTTTGTAACTGAACAATGTATGTTTGTTACATTTTCTGACAAAACACAGTCATTTTTCCTTTTTCCTCTCACATTATCTAAAACAGATGCATGTCTTCCATATGTGAAATAAAGGATGATGAAGGGTCTAAAGACATATTCCTCTCGTCTTCTTCTGAAATTCAGATAGCAAATCAAATTTCTAAAGGGCTTCCTCAATGTCGCCTTTGTCCATTGACAGTAATGCAGGAAATGAGATGTGCCCCCTGAAATGTTCTCAGCACACCACTTCTCTGCCTCAGTAAGATGCTGAAGGATTCCGTGTTGCTGCAATATGTTTTATTAAAATCAAAAAAATAAAGAAAATTTTTTAAATGGTCATTATAAAGCTTATAGCCTTTTCCTCCACATTTACAAAAATGTAAGGAAAGTAAAAAAAATGTACAGTATATTTAATTTGTTATACATTATTAACATTACTGCTTTCAATCACAGATTCTACAAGTCTTCAATGTTTCTACCATACACTATTATGAACACAGCACACAATGTATTTCAAATGTTTTAAGGCCTTTAAGAGTTGTACTAGTACTCCAGTTTGTCAGAAGATATAAAACAGGCTGTTGGTCTTTGGGCTTTGACTCCTACTGGTTAACGATTAACAGTCGGCATCTGAGACAAGCACGAGGTCTTTTATACATTTTATTCACTATACCATAGGCATTGTAAGCCAGCATCAACAAAATGTAATTCATCTTTCATCAGTGCCCTGTGCTGATGTTGGAGAAGGGAGGCTGACATTTCTTCTAAAAGAAAAGACCTGAAACCTGCAAAACGCACTGCTATGAAACAGAATAGCAAGACATTTTTTTTTTATTTCAGATGTAGTGCCAAGTCTTTATTCTATTGAGCCATTAATGAGAAGACAAAGTCTAAACCCAAAAACAGAGAAAATAATATTTACCTAAGGAAATGAAACAAAACCAAACAGAACCAAAACAATAAGCACAATAAGTGACCCTGTCCTGGCTGTCCATTATTTCTGTACCTTCTAATTTTTGTTTGGTTCTTGGCCTTCATTTAGAAGGGCGCTTACTCGCTTCAGTCCACGTGAGCAGTTACTTCATCCATCCATCCATCCATCCTCTTCCGCTTATCCCAGGTCGGGTCGCTGGGGCAGCATCTTAAGCAGAAAGGGGGAGCAGGCCTACTCCCGAGCCCCTCCCGGGGACTGAGCTTCTCACCTATCTTTTAAGGGAAAGGAAAACACCCTCGGGAAAAGGGAAAAATCATTTCAAGTTGTAAATCCTGGTCCACCAAACCGACCCTATATGGTGGCGTGCGCTGAAATTAAGGGGAAGCTTTGCCTTTGCTCATCTTTTACCCCGCCCTGAAACCCAACCCCGGGCCACCATCCCCTTTTTCCCCAATTCTTTCCCTCCCAAAAGCGAGAACA
>NW_024382524.1:0-14318 GCF_016835505.1 Polypterus senegalus
CCAAAGGGTGGGAGGAACCATGGGGCCTGAAGCACTGGCCTGAGCTGGCCTGCCCGAACTCCTCCCTCGTTTGACTCTTTGCGCCTGTCAAACTCATTGCACATTGCAACAGATACACAAGTCGTAAATGTAGAAAAGATGGTCCTTGCGTGTGTGTGAACTGTTAACATTTGAATTTGATGATTGCATATAGCTCTGTACTGACCCCACAAAAGGTCATAAAATGAATAATTCCAAAAATCATATATACCTATGTCTCTGTTTTTATTTTTGATATTATAGACCATAAGGTGCAAACTAATTCTGCGTGAACAGGAACACTCAATAAAACTGAATAAAAAAAAATCAAGTCACAGTGAGATACGAATAAGGCAGGTTCACCAGTGCTTGTGTGTCAGCTTTTATCCCTCCATTGCCTCAAAACACTACTCACATTTACAGTTTCAAATAAAAACTAACAGCGTCAGATCCCTAGGGCGGTAGTATGTATCGTGATTGTGACTGAGAGAATAAAAGTGAAAAAAAACAGTAACTTTCACAAGTACAGTACTATAAATGTACACCGTCTGTTACAGACGCAAACCAAATGTATGTATGTACTGTATAATATTAACAATAAGAGCAGCTCACTAGTGAAAATGGCAAATATTGGAGGCAGTGGGGAGCGTACCGGGGACTCTTGATTACAAGTCAGCAGATTTTACCACTACGCCACGGAAGCTGTTGTTGTTCTTGAACCTTATGTGAAAGTGTTTATTTGATCTTTATACTTCAGGCTTCACACATTCTATAGTTTATGCCTACATATTGTAACATTTATTACTAAAATATGAAAAAGTTTCTGTTTTAACAACGTGTTTACACAGATTACTGTAGAAACAGAACACGCATGAAATGCATGTGTTCCAAATAATGATCTATTATTTCCACTCTAAAACTCCAGCAGTTCACACCCAGATAATCAAACAAGGCATGAGCAGGGAGAACATTGTGAACATTCTGCAACGGTGAGGGATGGAATAGCCGGCTGCTTGCTGCTTGTCTTAATCGGCACATTTACAGTACAAAAGTCGCTGACGGAGAGGTGCAAACGGATTTAAGGTGGGCCGAGTTTTTTCTTAGGCTCTGGTAATTCTAGTGTTAGAGAGTGGTGCTGGGCTGAGGTGGATGTTGAAATGGGCTTCCTGGTTCTCCCACGGGCAGGGCTGGAAAATTCACTGTCCCTTAGGACTTCTGCTCCGCATCCAGGGATGCTTGATGGCAGCCAAACTAGTAATATTCAGAAATATAAAAGCTGAGATCAAACTTCCAAAAAAAGTACAGGGTTGCCCTTCTAACTTAGCAAACCAAGGTGAGATGAAGGCCTGCCGCCATTGCTGCCAGCACTCCCTTAGAAAAGGATTAAGACATGGGGTCATGTAGCTATTTTACAAGACCCTCTGTCCATTTCTTACATGACCTTATGTCCAATTTGATTCTACATGACCCTCTGCACTTTTTTTACATGACCACATGTCCACACTGGTTTTACATGACCCTCTGCTCATTTTCTCAGTGATCCCATGTCTGCTTTAGTTTTACATGACCCTCTGCTGGCTTTTTACATGACCCCATGTCCACTTTGATTCTGTATGATCCTCTGCTCTTTTTTACATGACCCCATGTACGGTTTGGTTTTACATGACCCACTGCTCATTTTTTACATGGGTCCATGT
This sequence comes from Polypterus senegalus, assembly GCF_016835505.1. Lineage (NCBI taxonomy): Eukaryota > Metazoa > Chordata > Cladistia > Polypteriformes > Polypteridae > Polypterus > Polypterus senegalus. Next base: position 1,716 of record NW_024382524.1, read on the forward strand.
ACACTTTGGTTTTACCTCACCCCATGTTCGATTTTTACATGACCCCATGCCTGCTTTGATCCTATATGACTCCATTCTCATTTACATAACCCCAATTCCGCTTGGTTTTACATGACCCCATGCTCATTTTGTGGATGACCTCATGTCTACTTTGAATCTACAGTGCATCCGGAAAGTATTCACAACGCATCACTTTTTCCACATTTTGTTATGTTACAGCCTTATTCTAAAATGGATTAAATTCATTTTTTTCCTCAGAATTCTACACACAACACCCCAAAATGACAATGTGAAAAAAGTTTACTTGAGATTTTTGCAAATTTATTAAAAATAAAAAAAACTGAGAAATCACATGTACATAAATATTCACAGCCTTTGCTCAATACTTTATCGATGCACCTTTGGCAGCAATTACAGCCTCAAGTCTTTTTGAATGTGATGTCACAAGCTTGGCACACCTATCCTTTGTCAGTTTTGCCCATTCCTCTTTGCAGCACCTCTCAAGCTCCATCAGGTTGGATGGGAAGTGTTGGTGCACAGCCATTTTAAGATCTTTCCAGAGATGTTCAATCGGATTCAAGTCTGGCTCTGCTCTGGCTGGGCCACTCAAGGACATTCACAGAGTTGTACTGAAGTCACTCCTTTGATATCTTGGCTGTATGCTTAGGGTCGTTGTCCTGCTGAAAGATGAACTGTCGCCCCAGTCTGAGGTCAAGAGCGCACTGGAGCAGGTTTTCATCCAGGATGTCTCTGTACATTGCTGCAGTCATCTTTCCCTTTATCCTGACTAGTCTCCCAGTTCCTGAAAAACATCCCCACAGTGTGATGCTGCCACCACCATGCTTCACTGTAGGGATGGGATTGGCCTGGTGATGAGCGGTGCCTGGTTTCCTCCAAACGTGACGCCTGGCATTCACACCAAAGAGTTAAATCTTTGTCTCATCAGACCAGAGAATTTTGTTTCTCATGGTCTGAGAGTCCTTCAGGTGCCTTTTGGCAAACTCCAGGTGGGCTGCCATGTGCCTTTTACTAAGGCCATACAGGCCTGATTGGTGGATTGCTGCAGAGATGGTTGTCCTTCTGGAAGGTTCTCCTCTCCACAGAGGACCTATGGAGCTCTGACAGAGTGACCATTGGGTTCTTGGTCACCTCCCTGACTAAGGCCCTTCTCCCCCGATCGCTCAGTTTAGATGGCCGGCCGGCTCTAGGAAGAGCCCTGGTGGTTTCGAACCTCTTCCACTTACAGATGATGGAGGCCATTGTGCTCATTGGGACCTTCAAAGCAGCAGAACGTTTTCTGTAACCTTCCCCAGATTTGTGCCTCGAGACAATCCTGTCTCGGAGGTCTACAGACAATTCCTTTGACTTCATGCTTGGTTTGTGCTCTGACATGAACTGTCAACTGTGGGACCTTATATAGACAGGTGTGTGCCTTTCCAAATCATGTCCAATCAACTGAATTTACCACAGGTGGACTCCAATTAAGCTGCAGAAACATCTCAAGGATGATCAGGGGAAACAGGATGCACCTGAGCTAAATTTTGAGCTTCATGGCAAAGGCTATAAATACTGTACATGTGCTTTCTCAATTTTTTTATTTTTAATAAATTTGCAAAAACCTCAAGTAAATTTTTTTCACATTGTCATTATGAGGTGTCGTGTAGAATTCTGAGTAAAAAAATGATTTTAATCCATTTTGAAATAAGGCTGTAACATAAAATGTGGAAAAAGTGATGCGCTGTGAATACTTTACAGATATACTGTACCTGACCCCAATTCTGCTTTTGTTTTATATGATCTTCTGCTAATTTCTTAGATGACCCCATGTCCACCATGATTCTACATGACCCCATGTCCACTTTGATCCTACATGACCCTCTGCCCTTTTTTTTACATGACCACATTTTCCACTTTGATTGTTTATGACCCTGTGCCCTTTTTTTGCATGACCCCATGTCCGCTTTGATTCTACATGACCCTTTGCCTTTTTTTTTACATGATCCCATTTCCACTTTGGTTTTATAGGACCAGATGGCCACTTAGACTCGACATGACACCATGCTTATTTTTACATGACCCCATGTCCGCTTTGATCCTACATGACAACAACAACAACAACATTTATTTATAAAGCACATTTTCATACAAAAAAATGTAGCTCAAAGTGCTTTACATAATGAAGAATAGAAAAATTAGAGACACAATAAGAAAATAAAATAAGTCAACATTAATTAACATAGAATAAGAGTATGGTCCAATGGCCAGGGGAGACAGAAAAAACAAAAAAAAAACTCCAGACGGCCGGAGAAAAAAAATAAAATCTTCCAGGCCATGAGACCGCCCAGTCCCCTCTGGGCAATCTACCTAACATAAATGAAACAGTCCTCTTTGTATTTATGGTTTTCATGGAAGGATTTGATGATGATGATGATGATCACATGGACTTCTGGCTTTTAGTCCATCAATGCTGGGGCATCATGGTGCTTTGAGTAGGTTGGTGGTGGCGCAGGCCGCCACCACAGAGAAACCGGAAAAAGAAACAGAAGAGAGAGTAGGGGTCAGTATGGATTTTAGAGCCACCATGAATAGTTATGATGAATTGAACATACAGAGTATCAGGATTAAGATAAAGTGAAGTTATAAAAAGGCCATGTTACAGTAATGTGTTTTCAGCAGTGTTTTGAAATGCTCCACCATATCAGCCTGTTGAATTCCTATTGGCAGGCTATTCCAGATTTTAGGTGCATAACAGCAGGAGATACTCATTTGAGGATCTGAGGTTACGATTTGGAATATAAGGTGTAATACATTTCGATATATAAAATGAAGCGAGATTATTTAAGGCTTTATAAACCATAAGTAGAATTTTAAAGTCAATCCTGAATGACACAGGTAACCAGTGTAGTGACATCAAAACTGGAGAAATGTGTTCGGATTTTCTTTTCCTAGTTAGGATTCTAGCAGCTGCATTCTGCACTCGTTGCAAATGATTTATGTCTTTTTTGGGTAGTCCTGAGAGCAGTGCGTTACAGTAATCTAGTCGACTGAAAACAAACGCGTGAACTAATTTCTCAGCATCTTTCAGTGATATAAGAGGTCTAACTTTTGCTATGTTTCTTAAATGAAAAAAATGCTGTCCTAGTGGTCTGATGAATATTTGATTTAAAATTCAGGTTACAGTCAACGGTTACCCCTAAGTTTTTTACTTCCGTCTTAACTTCTAATCCTAATGCGTCAAGTTTATTTCTGATAACCTCACTGAATCCATTTTGCCAATCAATACAATTTCAGTTTTCTCTTTATTTAACTTGAGAAAATTACTATTCATCCATTCAGAAATACCAGTAAGACATTGTGTTATTGATTCGAGAGAGTCAGGGTCATCAGGTGCTACTGATAAGTACAGCTGTGTGTCATCAGCATAGCTGTGGTAGCTCACGTTGTAACTTGAGATAATCTGACCTAACGGGAGCATATAGATTGAGAAAAGAAGCGGAACCAGGATAGAGCCTTGTGGACCACCATATCGAATATCATGCGACTTTGAGTTGTGATTACCACAACTAACAAAGAATTTTCTCCCTGCCAGGTAGGATTCAAACCAATTTAAGACATTTCCAGAGAGGCCCACCCATTGACTAAGGTGATTTCTAAGAATATTGTGATCAATGGTATCAAACACGGCACTCAGATCGAGGAGGATGAGAACAGATAAATGGCCTCTGTCTGCATTTAATCGCAAGTCATTTACTACTTTAACGAGTGCAGTTTCTGTGCTGTGATTTGTTCTAAAACCTGACTGAAATTTATCAAGAATAGCATGTTTACTTAAGTGGTCATTTAACTGCATAATGACTGCCTTCTCTAGAATTTTACTTAAGAAGGGCAGGTTAGAGATGGGTCTAAAATTTTCAAAAACAGAGGGGTCAAGATTATTTTTCTTAAGAAGGGGTTTAACTACAGCAGTCTTAAGACAGTCTGGGAAGACCCCCGTATCTAATGACCAGTTTACTATGTCAAGAATATTATCAGTAAGCGCGTCCGATACTTCATTGAAAAACCTTGTTGGTACTGGGTCAAGGACGCAGGTGAAGGGTTTCATTTGAGAGATTATTCTATGTAATTCAGGTAAATCTATCCTGGTGAAAGAATTGAATTTGTTTATAACGGAGTACTGGGGCTTAGGAGGTTCCACAGTGTTGGGGAGATATACTATATTATTTCTAATATCATTAATTTTTTGATTAAAAATATAGCAATGTTCTCACAGGTTTCGCTGGAAGTATTATGGGGGCATTCCTTTGTGTTACCTGGGTTTAGCAGACGATCAATTGTAGAAAATAGACTCTGGGATTACTAGCATTGTTATTTATAATCTGACAGAAATAGCAGCGCCTCTCAAGACGGACTGTGTTATTGTATTCTGTTATTTTAACCTTCAATATCTCATAATGGATAGTTAGTTTAGTTTTCCTCCATTTACGCTCAGCTCTACGACATGTTCTTTTCAAGTCAGACACTCTTTGGGTCTTCCAAGGTATAACAATGCTAGAAGATTTTTTAATTGTCTTTTCAGGTGCAACTATGTCAACAGCAGCTCTTACTTTAGAATTTTTCCACTTAGTTTTCCACTTTACTATTTACATCATCCTTGCTATTGTAGCTGGCACTATAACCGGACTGATTGCTTAGAATGTTTGTAAATTTTACAGCTGCTGAGGAGTCAAAGAAGCGTTTTTTAACAATATGCTTCTCATGAATGTTTTCTATCATTATTTCTATACTGAATAGTAGAAGAAAGTGGTCTGAAAGACCAATATCAACGATCTGCTTCATATCAGCTGTTAGTCCTCATACTCATTTTTTATGTGACCCCATTTCCACTTTGATTCTTCATGACTTTCTCCTTTTTATACATGATCCCTTGTCCACTTTGGTTTTACATGACTCCATGCTCATTTTTACATGACCCAATGTTCATTATTTACATGACCCCATGTCCGCTTTACTTTTACAAGACACACTGCTCATTTTTTAAATGACCCCAAGTCCGCTTTGGTTTACATGACCCTTTGTCCGTTTTGATCCTACATGATCACATGCTCATTGGTTTTACATGACTCCATTTCTGCTTTGATTGTTTATGACCTTCTGCCCTTTTTTTACTTGAGCCCATGTCTGCTTTGATCCTACATGACCCTCTGTCCTTTTTTTACATGATCCCATTTCCGCTTTGCTTATGATCCTCTGCTCTTTTTTTACATGGCCCCATGTCCGCTTTGATTCTACATGACCCCATGCTCATTTTTATGTGACCCCATGTCTGCTTTGATTCTAAAAGACCTTCTGCTCATTATTTGCTTGACCCCTTGTCCGCTTTAGTTTTACATGACACACTGCTCATTTTTTACATGACCCCAAATCTGCTTTGATCCTACATGACCACATGCTTGTTGGTTTTACATGACCCAATGTCCACTTTGACTTGACATGACCCTATGCTCGTATTTTACTTGACCCCATGTCTACTTGTCTGCTCATTTCTTCTTTTGTTTTACATGACCCTCTGCTGCTTTTTTGGATGATCCCATGTCCGCAATGATTCTACATGACCCCATGTCCACTTTTGTTTTACATGACCCCATGCTCAATTTTTAGATAATCCCATGTCCGCTTTGATTGTAAATGACCCTCCACTTATTTTTTACATGTCCCCATGTCCACTTTGGTTTTACATGACCCATGCTTATTTTTTACATTACCTTAATGCTCGTTTTACATGACCCCATGTCTGCTTTAGTTTTGCATGACCCCATGGTCATTCTTTATATGATCCCCTGCCCTGCTTGACTTTACATGAACCCCTACCTCACCAGATGGCAGCAGAATCAGTGTAATGATCCTCCACCAAGGGACAGTGATAGGATATTCTAAAGGGAGGAGATCTAATCAGTCCCCTCAGTTCTATCCTTGGCAAGGGTTGTTTGGGTTCCTCCGGGAGACTTCAGACCACTGGGTCAGGACAGGATGGGTTGGAGTTAATGCTCACTTTGGGGCAAGGTTCAGGGTTAGCAGAACGAATGGTTGCAGCAAGTGCTGATTGGTGGCCACAGGGGGTTTAGCAGAGTGTAGATGACAAGGCAAGATAAGAGATGCATAACTTACATGAGATGTTTTCAGCCTAAACAGTTACACATCTTGATATTAGGACACTCTAGATGAGAACAGGCCATTCAGCCCAACAAAGCTCGCCAGTCCTATCCACTTATTTCTTCCAAAAAAACATCAAGTCGAGTTTTTAAAGTCTCTAAAGTCTTACTGTCTACCACACTACTTGGTCGCTTATTCCAAGTGTCTATTGCTCTTTGTGTAAAGAAAAACTTCCTAACGTTTACTTTACCCTTAATAAGTTTCCAACTGTGTCCCTGTGTTCTTGATGAACTTATTTTAAAATCCACTGTACTAATTCCCTTCATCATTTTAAACACTTCAATCATGTCACCTCTTAATCTTCTTTTGCTTAAGCTGTAAAGGCTCAGCTCTTTTAATCTTTCCTCATAATTCAACCCCTGTAGACCTGGAATCAGCCTGGTCGCTCTTCTCTGGACCTTTTCTAGTGCTGCTATGTCCTTTTTGTAGCCTGGAGACTAAAACTGCACACAGTACTCAAGATGAGGCCTCACCAGTGCATTATAAAGTTTGAGCATAACCTCCTTGGACTTGTACTCCACACATCGTGATATATAACCTGACATTCTGTTAGCCTTCTTAATGGCTTCTGAACACTGTCTGGAAGTTCCTAAATCCTTCTCATAAGGTGTACTCTCGATTTTCCAACTGCCCATCGTCTATTAAAACCCAACATCTTTACTTACTATGTGTAATTCTTTACATTTACTGACATTAAATTTCATTTGCCACAACTCTTCCCAAGCCTGTTTGCTATCCAAGTCTTTCTATAATGATATATATGGATTCCAAATTATCTGCTAATCCACCTATCTTGGTATCATCTGCAAACTTAACCAGCTTGTTACTTATATTCCTATCTAAATCATTTATATATATTAAAAATAGCAGCGGCCCTAGCACTGACCCCTGTGGAACACCACTCTTAACATCGTAGCATTGTACCTGCTGCTTTTGCGTCAGTCCTTTATGTCAATTCCTCAACTATTTCAATACGAGTAGTGAACATTTGCTTAACATCTTCAAGCTGAGCACATAGTGCTCTAAATTTATTCTTAAACTGTTCCTGTATTTTTCCTTCATTTTTTTCCCCTTTTTCTACCATACCTTTAACACTAGCGTTACCAGAGCCTTTGAAAAAACTAGTAGATCCGGCCCACATTAAATCCATTCGCACCTCTCCGTCAGCGTCTTTTGTCCTGTAAATGTGCCGATAAAGACAAGCAGCAACCAGCCTGGTATCCCATTCCCCCACCGCCACAGAACGTGCACAAAGTTCTCCCAGCTCATGCCTTGATTGAAGAGTGGAGTGAAGTGCTGGAATTTTTTGAGTGGAAATAATAGATCATAATTTGGAACACATGCATTTCATGTGTGTTCTGTTTCTACAATAATCTGTGTAAACACATTATTAAAAAAATAAATGTTTTTCATACTTTAGTAGTAAAAATGTTGTCATAAACTATATAATGTGTGAAGCCTGAAGTCCAAAGATCAAATAAACACTTTCACAAAAGGTTCAAGGATGATACAACAGCTTCCGTTGCGTAGCGGTAAGATTTGCTGACTTGTAATCAAGAGTCCCTGGTTCAATCTCGACTGCCTCCTATATTTGCAGTTTTCTGTAGTGAGCTGCTCTTATTGTTAATGTTATACAGCACACACGTACACTTGGTTTCCATCTGTAACAGACCGTTTCCATTTATAGGACTTGTAAAAGTGACCTTTTTTTTTCACTTTTATTCTCTCAGTCACGGTCACGATACATACTACCACCCCCACCCAGGGATCTGAAGCTGATAGTTTTTATTTGAAACTGGGAGTAACTGTAGATGTGAGCAGTGTTTTGAGATAATGGAACTGGACATTCTCTGATCTGGAGGGATAAAAGCTGACACACAAACGCTGGTGAATCTGCCTTCTTCGTATCTCACCATCACTTGACTTTTTTTTTTTATTCAGTTTTATTAAGAGTTCCTGCTCACACTGAATTAGTATGCCCTTATGGTCTAGCACCCCAGACACAACAGCACAGACAGTTTCCGATTCCAACAAAGAGATTTATTACCACAAATACCTTAATGTATTCCACAGTTCAGTAATATGACTCTCTCCTTCTCCACTCCACCAGATGACCTTCGTCCCACTACTCTCTCGACTTGGAGTACTTCAGTTGCTACCACACTGCATACAGGAAGCACTTTTAGGTCAGGGTCTGCCTCAAGAAGCAACACCTGAGGACCCCAATAATCCTGCTCACCAACACTACATCGCCCTGCGGGGTTGCCACCTAGCATAAAGGGAAAGCACATGGGTCTGAGAAGCCGTCTCCCCCTGTCCATCCATGATGATGGCCTCATGACCAGGAAATGTACAACGCACCATCCAGGTCAGGATGCCCAAACCCACATCCTTCCATTCAAAGGGTCAGACAAGGAATCATCCATCCCAGCCGGAATGCCATCCAACCCATGCTGCCCATTACATATAGTGAAGGATGTTTCTGTGTTTGCTTCTATGATTTTATGATTAATATGATGATTATTAGTGTGCTGTTTGCTTTTTTTCTCTCCAATTTTCTGTAATGCTGGCTCTTTCTTCCAGGATCTTAATTGTTGCAATTAGAAATTCAAAAGCAATCAAACACATAAAACATGAAGGTGCTACTGTGCCAAAAAACAAAGGCTTTACAGAAAGGCAAATAAAACTACAATCACAGTAAGCGTAGTACTCTGCACTTTATTAAATTTGTTTTTCCTTCTTACATATTTGATTTTTTAATTAGTTATATGCAGTTTAGAAGGCATTCAGATGAATAGTGGCATCAAATATTCTAGCCTGATTGTTCCTTAAAAGAATCTGTTTTGGCAAACCAAGTAACTGATGTTCTCTAATCTGTCTTCTGTAATTCTGATATTTACAGAGCCACAAAAGATTCATTTTAGAGATTCTCAAGAATACTAAGAGCAACTCTGTAAAATTTGGTCAAAGGGTAAAGGGAGATTTGTAGTTAAAGATATGCAGAATTTTAAAGAACTGACACAGAGCAAAATACAAATCTGAAAATTATAAAAGGAACAAATGAGGTAAATTATAGATTTGATTTTTTTTTTACCTCTAACTGACACTTGATCCTAAAATGACTGAAAAAAGTTGACATTTGTTTAGCCATCCAGACAGGCCAAGTGAGACCCTCGAGGTTACACAGAGGGGCTCTGCAGGGAGCTGAACTGGCAACTTTGGTCAATAGACGGCCCTCGCTGTATTTATTTATGCATTTATTTAAATAATAACAAAATCCCCCTCTTCTCATTTTAATTTATAAAATGTTGCTGATGGACAGAAGCTCATATGTGTTTATGTCTTTGTGTTTATTTATTTACAAAAAGAGTAAAGAAAATACACAATGAACAAAGAATTACATTAATCATATATGAAACAAAAGAAATTAGATAGTATTTGTGATATTAAAGCGGCTCACTGAGGATGAGTTATTGTGACATGAAGCCTGCAGCTCCTTCAGTAAGTCGACCTGAGAGAATCAAACCCTCAGGCCCAGAGCAGCAGGAGCTGGAAGCGCTAATGAGGCCTGGCTGACACCTTTAAACGGCTCCACCGTCACCTCTAATTGACACGACTCTCTGGGTTTGGACTCTTTGGCTTTTCTTAGCATCTTTAGAGCAGTTAAGGTGAAGCTTAGGAGGTCCTCCAGAGCCCACCTGTCCAGAGACACACCTGTCACAGGCAGAAGGTGCCACACTTTGGGGTCTCGTTTGTCGACTGCTAATTACAGCTTGGTGTAGAAGCCTTTCTTGTGCTTATAATTGAAGATTTTTTTCTTTTAGATGGTTAGGCTTATTTTTTATTTTTTTCAATAGGGTTTAAAGTTATAAGCATAGATCATATAATATTGAACATTTTTGTTTCCATTTTTAAAATAATAAAATTTATAATGCTGAAGCTTGAAAATTGCTCAACAGTGATAAAAAGAAAGCTGATCATATATTATTACAAAAAAAGTCCTCTTGCTTTAAAAATGAAGTGGGAGACAACATGCACATTTTACATAAGCTTAATAAAATCATCAAAAATGATAAAAAAAATGTTTACTAATATTTCATTATTTTTAAATGGATAAACTGACCATGCAGGCCGATTTTATCAGTCAGTCATCTCCTCAAACCCCTTTGGTAACCCTGACACATTACATGTAGATGTCCGAGACTCTGAGGAGACCTGATCCTGGCACGACAAGGGCTGACACTCCGGCCTCACACTGTCCATGGACGGAGACTCGATCAGAAGGACTTGTGCCACTGCCCAATGCTGTACACCATATTTCCCAGGCCCAGATAGGGTTGGGCTCTTCTCTCTTCACTTGCCATTACTGATGGAATCCTGATTAGTTCATTTTACTTTGCTTAGTAATATGCTTAAATTCAGCAGGTCGCCTTGTCTGAGCTGAGGTCTGAGTGGGATGGGGGGAGGCTGGGCAGCATCCAGACACAGTGCAGGCAGTGGGATGCTGGTGTGCCAGCTGACCAGGTGAACTGCACTGGGTGTTGTCACTGGTGGCTGGTGCCAGCATGCCCCACTGAGAGAATGGTCTTCCCCCCACTCTGGAAATGAACAGAGTTAGGAGGGTACCAGTCTGATTTACTTTTGCTGACCACCAACTGGCTCCTTCTGTGGCCAGGGAAGTGTGGAACATCACGATCCACCAAATGGGCATGAAGACACAAGGCAGCCGCACTCGATGCTTCTGCTTTTACTGGGATGAAGGGACCTGGGATCCTTCAAACTCCCCAGGTGACCCTCAGATAGGAGTGACCCGGGTCATAATAGTCACAATAGATCTCACAGTTCATCAACACATGAACCGAGTGATTCACCGCTAGGAGTAGTAGCTCTCTTTGTCTTACTGGTTAACGACTGGGTTGTGGTCGAAGAGCCCAATGAGAAAAAACATTTTAAGGACCGGCGTGTGGCCTGGGTGAACAGAGCCCCCCACCAATCCAGTGGGAAGAAGGGGCACTGAGTCATTAAACAACATCGCCGAAGCAGAAAGATTGGTGCCCAGGCTCTGCTGGCTGAAGAAAAGGCAGCTAGTGTCCTTACTGGATCATGTGTATTGAGAGGACTGGGTGTCAGGCCATGCCTCAGGGAGGACTCCAGCTGGGGAGCTGGGCGCAGGTCAAAACAGGGTATGTTGGCTCGGGTCCCACCTCTGGACAACCTCTCCCCAGACCCCCCTGCCCTCCAGGGAGGCTGGGCCCTCGTTTGGGTACCCTTCGCATCAGGTTTGGGATGGGGAGTATGCATTGGATATGCTGAAGTGGCACTCTGAGGAGATCTCAGTAATGTTACTTCTACAGGTTCACCAACAGAAAACTTATTATGACTTTTACTTCCTCTAAATTGTCAAGTTCAATTGTCTTCTCGGTGCTCTGCCAGAGGCTGCAAGTGACAGCAGCAGGACAAATTCAAAGAACTCACTAAATCAACCAATCGGTAGTAGTGACAGGTGGTCTGTACAAAGGACAGGGACTTAATCGGCGCAAGCTTATGACCTGCACTACTGAGAACAATTGCGTAACCTGATCCCCATCACAAATGGGGTTCAATGGCTTATCCTTTCTTCTCGCCACCCAGTAGACACACGTTGATCCTTTCAGTGTAGCACACATGCAGACCCAGACATCTAACGGCATCACAGACCAGTTACTGCTCAGTCTCACAAGGCTGAAACCCACGCGTCCCTCTATGAAGTTGGATGCTAACCGTGTGTGTGTCATGTGACTATTTAGCAGGAGAGATGTCTTATTTGTTATCACAATTAACCAAACATATCATTCCACCAACTAAAAAAGGCCATGAACCACCACCCACAGAATCGAGAAAGAGTTATCAATCTGCCAATCTTCTCCGTGTCCAGGGCAGGTGAAATTTTCCTGTGTTGAGTCAAATTAAGCTGCAGGATCCATTCCTGATGGTTCCCTTCTGTCGATTCATTTAAATTTCCACTTTGCAACCATACTCCCGCCAGAACCCAAAAACTTTGGTTTCCCAGTTAACTGTCAGTTGGCATCATTTATTCATTTATGGTTGGAACTACGATGGTATCTGATCACCTTCAAACCTCCAACTTTCATTCTTGATTAATGAAAACATTCTTGGCAAACGCTTTCACTCCCATTTGTCTTGTGCTGGTTCAAGAATTTCACCTCTAGTGATGCAATACCCCAGCTCAGAAAAAACCACAAAACAGAACCCGAGTCCTATTCCATTATTCCTAGAGGAGTATTCTGGCGTTGGGGCCTGCTTTAAACACTCTCATTTTTTTAAAGTAAATGTTTCAGACTCTGTGGGACATTCAGTGAAGAGCATCGAGGGGGCACTGAGAGTCAGGTGCTG
>NW_024382525.1:0-25000 GCF_016835505.1 Polypterus senegalus
CATTGACGACCCGCCTTACTGCATTGCCGTTCTGTAACATCTCCTGTCCATGCAGCCAGGGGCCATAGCTAACATATGCCATGTCACCCTGGTAAGGCTGGTCTCCTCTGAGAGCTCAGATTACCTGGAAGTGGCCAAAGAACTTCTCACTACTGTTGACAGTGACAGCGTGAGCCCATTCCCCCATTTTTTTGCACCTGCCCATTCATTTTTTAGCATCACGAGGCACTGCCCTGTGGGGGGGCACCAGTACACTTTAATGAGTCCAGTTTAGTTCCAAAATCTCCTAATGCCAATCCTTATCATGTTACGAGACATAAGCACCTGCTGGCACCCTAGTCAGCAGTTTGCCCGCATGCTTTGTGCCAGCCTGTTTTCAAATTGGTGGTCTTGAAATTGACCTAGTGTTAGTGTGGCCTGTGATGGAATGGGCATGTTGGTCTCTGTCTGCCAACATATTCATTAACTCTGAACTGGATACGTGGGTTACTGCCAAAGCAGTATGCAGGTCTTCTTGAATGCCTACACCTTGTGCCGTGAAGAGCTGCCTTTGGCTGCCCAGATGCCCAGTGCCCGATTTGACTGAGGCGTCAGTGGCAGTGCTGCCCTGCTGTCACCAGATGACTGTTTTGCATGGCATCCTCTTCTCCAGTTGTATCCAGCTCCTCTAATGCCATGACCATCCACCTCTGACCTTCCCTGCCCACTTCCTGCTGCTTCTCAGATGCCCATTTTCTCCTGTGGCTGAGGGCTCCAGTGGCATCTCTACTTGTTTCTTCTTGCATGGTGGCTGAGGCTGTCACTGGATGACCATTTTGCGTGGTGTCCACTTGTCCAACTGTATCCACCTCCTCTTTTGTGCCCAACTTCATGCCATGACCAGCCATGTGTGGCCTCTGAGATGCCCTTGGTTTCCAGCTGTTGCCAGATGACAGCAGATGCCATCTTTCATATGTTTCTCTTTGGTTTCTTCTCACACTCTCCAATTCCACTTTGTTTTGTTCTCCTATTGATCTGGGCGACTGTGCCAGCGTGCATCCATCGCAGTGTCCTCCAGGAGGGGAGACCTTGGTAAAATCTAAATAAAAGATGAAAGCCCCTTTTTAATTTCCATTCCAAGTTCCTCCTGCATTCCTTGTGTTGTTTCAAAGTCCTGCACGTTAACCCTGTTGGCATCGTGTACTGGACGGGCATCAAGAGGTGATGCGGTAGGCTTCCCCTCCACAGATCTGTCACTTCTGAGGGCTGTTGGCATGAAAGCAGTGGGCGCTGAGTCTCCAAACGGTCATTCATATACAACGTGAGCCCACCGTTCACTGCCCATCGGGATATTTGGCCTTGGTGCCGAGGAGAGCTCATCGTAGGACCGGCTTTGATCTGGTATAGGCCAGTTGGAAAGGAGAGGGTGAAACTCGGAGAAAAATGCCCAATATATGCCCATTTGGTTGCCATGCCCTTTAAATGCTCATTGACAAGCGGATGGATGGATTAGTTGATCTTCTCAAGCTGGTCAGGAGCCAGAGGGTTAATTGAGGGAAGGCTTTGTTTCAGTTGAGAACGGAACGTTTCCCTCGCATTGCTTGGCACACAATGCATTTTTCCTCTCTTTGCAAAAATATGGAGGAGTGCAAAGAAAAAAAAAGAAAGAAAAATTAGGAGCAGGGCAGAGACTGACCACTCCCTGAGGGGAGTGCGGAGCAGACGTGAAGCTGGCACGGGATTATCTCAAACAGTTGGCGCATTCCTTAATGATCAAGTGCTCGAGCAAAGCGGCCCCGTCTCACGGAGCATCTGTGCTGATGTTTAGATGAGCCCCCCTCGCCCCCACCCTAAAGAGATGGGCCATAGCTGACCACCCCGAGGCCCAGTGATCCACTTTGCTGTTCTCCCAAGGGTGCCAGTTATCAAACGAGGAAAGCATTTGAGTTCCTTTCTTTTACTTCCCATCAGCCCATGTGCTGAATGTTGTGATGCGCCCCACCCGGCCCGCCCGTTCAGTTCTTCAACTTCATCTTTGGCTCCTCTGGCTGCAGCCCTCACCTCGGGTGGGGGTGCGGGGGTGGGTAGGGGGCTACAGTCCTGGAGCTCAGTGCCTGGCTGGGCCTTTCGCTCCAGTTTGTTTTCCCTTTCGCTTCTGGCCAGGAGTCCTCACAGCGCGTTTGATCAGCCACTGGCATCCTCTGCACCTTGAGAAGGGAAACCTCACAGGAGACGCGTGAGCCCGGAGCGTTTGAAGGCACTTCAAAAATACGGACACCTCGCGGCTTCGAGTGCCTCTCCGCAGCCCACCCGATCCTCTTTTTGAAAGCCTGCTTGGCACCCGCTGCCTTCTTCGTTAGTTTTTTTTTTACATTTTTTTGGAAGGGGCAGGGCCTTCATGGAGAAGAGAAAGACACACACGAACACACACCAGCAGGTACCCCGTCAGTCTGTCTGTCTGTCTGCAGTCCGCATAGCACCATTCACAGCCACCTCAATGTCTGCCATATCCACCTGTGCCACCGAGAGGCTGATAAGCAGGAAAGGCGCTATACAAGGGAGAGGCAAGTTTGAAAAGCACTGCATGATGGAGAGACGCTAAAGAGCAGACAGGTGGTACTCTTGGTGTCTAGCTGCTAATTTGTGCCTTTTCTTAGTCTGTCTATTCTATATAGTGCCTTTCATATCTATCTATCTATCTATCTATCTATCTATCTATCTATCTATCTATCTATCTATCTATCTATCTATCTATCTATCTATCTATCTGTCTGTCTGTTATATAGTGCCTGTCATCTATCTATCTATCTATCTATCTATCTATCTATCTATCTATCTATCTATCTATCTATCTATTATGATTATGATATGCTAAAGGCCACCTGAGAGAGTAACTATGGAGCTCACGGCCTTTTGTTTTCTATGTGCTGTATCATCGTGTGCTCCTCACCTCTCGCTCTGTCTCTCTATTGTGCCGACGTGACCACACATCGATACCCAAACTATTCCAAAGCGACGTTTGCACTGATTTGTGTTTTTGTATCTCACCCCCTCACACACCTTTATCGTAAGAGCATCCCTTATCTACGATGGGGCGTTCGACCAGAAGAAAATATGAAGCTGGTTTTAAATTACAAGTCATTGAAGTGGCCCAAGAAATTGGTATCTGCGCTGCTGCAACAAAATTTGATGTGTCTGAGAAACTGGTGTGAGATTGGAAGAGGCAAGAAGATGTAAAAACAAAAAAAAAAAAAAAAATGTTAGAATTGCATTTTTGAGTGGGCGTATACGTCGGGGTCTGATTTTATGATCGATTTTTCGTGTTTCAAGACCCAACTTATACGCGAGTATGTACATATATAGACTTTTGTCTGGAGGTCAGAAACAGTAAAGACGAGGCAAAAAGAGCACAGATCAGGAAGGGGGCAAATACTTTTTCACTGCACTGTGTATTTTTGCTAGTATCTGTTGTCTCTCACTCTCTGTCTCTCCATCCCTTCATCCATAATTATAAGCCGCTTATCCAGCACTATCTAAGGGTGTCATGATTTGCAGAGTATATTTATACATTTGCTGTATACATAAATATGTCAGTGGATTGAAGTTGTCCCCGTGAGTGCCAGTGGTCACCAGAGACGAGTATGAAAATCCGACATCTTTAATTATCCTGTTTGTCTTTCTGCTCCAGCAAGCCTTGTGTATGTCTTAAACAGATGGCAGCTGGGTGCCGGTCTTATTTTGTGCCACCTTCACTACCATCTACGGTGCCCCACGCCTCTGGACTGAGCGGGTGCCGTACCAGGATGTGATGGGCCAGTGAGGACGGACTCCTCTGTACACCTGTAGACGTCCATGAGAACAGATGGAGGAGTGCAGACTGCACCTTAGATATCCCAGGAAATAGAAGTGCTGGAGGTCCGGCTTGTCAAGAGTCAAAAGGATAAATGATAGATAAGAAGGGCGCTATACGATATAAGCAGACGAGCTTAACAATAGACACATTCTATATGTTGTCACACACAAAAGAGCCTGAATAATGGCAATTCCACGTCCGACCAGGTGGTGGCGGTGTGCACTAACTGTCCTTCTCGATCCCGATCTCAGGAAATCTCACAGGGTTCCGGCACCTCTGATGATGTCACTTCCGGTCCCGCCCTGGATGACGTCACTTCCACTTCCGGCCCGATGACCTCTCTTCCTACAGTGGCCTTTAAAGCCGCCATTGTGACTATATACTGCAGTTCTGTTTTGGACTCAGTTGTGTGAACAACTCGCCATCAGCCATGCAGTATCATACAGGTGGCTTCCCCAAACCCGTTCTTGTCACGATGTGCATTTGCACTTTTATGACATACAGATTCTGTTTTTGATGTCCAGCTTTCATTTTGCCACCATTTTATGTTTATTAGTATATGCGGGGCTGCTGATTTGTGTCACGGAACCTCACCGTCGCCTTTGTAACGCTCTAAATGTGTCACAATTTGTCACAATGGATAACGGAGTGTTGACTTGTGTAGAATAGCTGGCTTATTGTCCAGGTTGGCCCTCACGGTTGGAGGTTTCCTTTGGTCTTTTTGACCCTCGTTTGTGCCCACGACGTCTGATTAATGTCTTTCTCTGTGATTCCTGCTTATGTTTGATCTCCCAGTTTTGTCCCGACTTCGATGCCATCTCTCACAGTGACCATTGGAGACGCAAGTGTCCTTTAACAACAGGCACACACAACATCGTAAGTACCTGTAACCAGACGTTGAGTTTGACGGTGTAACAAAAGCGCTATAGTGCGCCCGACCCGACACAGATTGGACAGAGGCACACTATTTATTTTCGTCACCTGTGGGGCACGTCATTCCTGTAATCCCCACAGGCACAACACAGTCCCGAGCACAATACACAATGAAGCGCTCTTTCTTCTACCACCACTCCTCCCAGACAACCTCGTCCTCCTCCACCCGACTCTGGCCCCTGAGTGGTGGTTGTTGGCCCCTTTTATAGCCCACCCTGTTTCCAATTGCACTTCCGGGTGGGGCTGCAGAGTCGTCCACGCAGGATCAGGGACCCATGCAGCACCCCCTGGCGGCCACCCCAGATCCCAAAAGGGTTGTGGAGAAGTCCATCGTCAGCCAGGGTGTCTGCCACCAAGCGTCCCGGGGAAGATGCTGAGTAGCCCATGGTTGCTCCCCAGGAACATACGTTGAAGGGGCGTCTTGGCTGGGCATGGGACCTGGCCGCCCGCCACAATGGCCTCCTCTGGTCTCTCTGGCGTGGTGAGTTTCTGTGGCCCGGTGGTCTTGGTCATGGATTTAGGAGTTTTGAGTTTGCCATTTTGAGAGGTAGAATTATGCAAACGAGTGTAGAGGACCCGAGTGTCGTCATGTTCTGATTGGCTGGGTATGAACGCCTTCCTGGCAGAGGATTTGAGTTTTGAGAGTCCAGGTGGGCGGAGAGGCGAGTGGTGCGCTGCCAACCAGATGCTGCCTTCTTTCAGTTGCCTAGCATTGCATCCCCTCTCTGCAGGCTTGACTAGAGGATCGGGGGGGTTTTGTTCCTCTTTTCGATGTTTGCCCACGATACGCCTTCTTGTCTTTTATCAGTAGGTGGTTGTCCCCCTGTTCTACCTGAAGACCGCCGGGGGATATATATCAGTTGCTCTTCTCGTATTCCAGCCTTGCCTCGGCCTGATGAGAACAGGCTGACCTCGGGCTGGTGCCGAGATCACAAGGAGGCGGCCTGTGATGCTCTTTATCAGCCATCTCGCCACAGAGCGGCAGATTCCAGCCATTCCTCGGCTGATGAATGATCCGCCGGACAAATGTTAATTGTTTTGCTCGCTGCTCCTTGTTTCATCTTTTACCTTGCACTCAGTGTGCTCTGCTCGCTTATCTGCTCGGCCTCTTCTGTGATCAAGCGATGAAGGGCCGGGGCCTGACGATGGTGCTTTGAAATCCCCCATTTCTTTTTATCTATGGGCTTTTTCTGAGTTTGTGTGCTTGGGCTGATGGGTGACAAGGAGAGCAAATCAGATGAGAAAACAGATGGAGATCTTTGAGCACTGAGGAAGCGTGATTGAGCTGTGAAGTGTCCAGGGAGGACAGGTATAAAGAAATGCCACCAGAGTAGGTGGGCCGCGTGTCATGGCCCGTCTTGCTGAAGCTCATACCTCGAGTCGTCATGAGAGCTCGACTTCATTCACTCTTGGCTCTCTGCTCAGAGAGGACGTGTCTTGTGTTTCCTCGCACATACTGTATGTGGTCCACTTCTTATAGAGCCTTTCATAAAAGACATCTCTCAGCTGGGACACTCTAAGCCTGCTGGGGAGCTTGTGAGCTGACCTCTGACCCCGAAACATCCAAATTATATTAAGCCAAAGGTTTATGATTCTACAAAATAGGAAAAATTGGGTTAGCAAACCTGCTGTCCCCTCTGTGGGTGTCACCCTGTCTGCCTTCAAGGGTGGCTAGCCCACCTGCTTTCATTTTCATTCCTTCTGCTCGCTCCATTGACCCTTCTCTTTCTTTCTTTCTTTCTTGTGCCAAATCCGTTCCTCCCAACTCCAAGTGTCCTGGACCAATGGCCAATGGCCCCTTTTAAGTCTGGCCCTTGGAATACTTTGGAGGTCACTTCTGATCCAAACCCAGCCCTACAAAACCCCAGGGTTTGTCTGGCCTGAGCGCCCTCTGGTGGCCTTGTTTTTGTTGAGCACCCTCTTGCACCTCGTACCCCTGTCAGTCTGTTAGCTCAAGGCTGCCCTGCAGGGGCACTCAATGGCAGCTTCCTAAAAGGGTGGGACAGGTAGAAGTGTTTTATTTTACATTTTACACTGTTCATCCATTATAATCACTCTCTGCCAGGATAGTCCTGTGACATAATCCAACAACTGCTGACCACGATTACGTGCCGTGACGCCACCCTAACCCACACCCTGACACACACAGGCAGGACACAGGTTCGACAGAACACCCGGTTTCTCTTCTTGCTGCCAGTCCTTCTCCCTCCACTCTTCCTCAGGCCTTGTCCTCTCCTCCCAACTCTGGCCCCTTTTTATAGGGCACCCGGAAGGACTCTGGGTGCCCAACGAGCTTCTTCCGGCCACATCTCCGGGTGTGGCAGAAATGTGACCAAGTAAGGCCCTGGAAAGGTCCATGCGCACCCTGACGAGTTGAGCTCCCATGCGCATAACTTCTGGCCCCACTAATAACCAAGGGGGCTGCCCTGTCCTGATAATACTCTCTCCTCTGGTTCTTCCACACACTGGGCATCTTGGCCGGGTAAGGGTTCCGGCCACCCGCCATACTGATCACAGGTCTTCTCTGCCTCACCGCTGCCACGCGAAGTCAGACTTGCTGCCGCTTTTCAACCCAAGTGAATTCCATCATAAAATCGCCAGTTGGTGACTTGTCAGATTGGCACCGGGGTCCTTTGTGTCACCGCATCAGACCCTCATCAACACTAGCAGGTAACTGTTGAGCTCTCACAGTGCCATTTCACTGATCCCTTTTTTTTTTCTTTCCTTCTTTCTTTCTTTGCAGAATCTACTTGCATGGAAAAGCTGCTGTCAAAAGACTGGAAAGAGAAGATGGAAAGACTCAACACAAGTGAACTGCTCGGGGAAATCAAAGGTACAGACAACACCACATAGAGGGCCCCGTGTCCGTGCCCAGGCCTGAGTTGTGCATGATGCCCGTCTGAGGTGATGTTCTGTTCATTGTGTGCCACATGACATGGAGCAGGGGGAGACATTGTGACCTAAGGAGCGCTATATACAGTAACTATGGCTTATGTCTTAATAATTGATGAGCCAATAGAGCAGTCAGTGAGACAGGAGTGGGCTACTGAGTTAAAGCAGTGCCAATACGAGAATGTCCGCTTAAGATCTATGCTGGTGGCTGGTCACTCTGCCAGATGAGGGCGTAAATGAAGGGTCAGTCCTAACACAGAATTCACTAATGGAGAAGAAGGCCGGATGGATGGTTGGGTTTTAAGGTTCAGCACAAGCCGACATTTAGGCTAGCGACTGGAAGCCAGGGTCACTCGGGTAGGATGGACTATTTACGTACAGACAGAGGGACGAGTTTTACAAATGTGCCTGAATGACGGCCAGTCCTAAGCAGAGCCTGTTACTGAGAAGTGTTTACTTTGAAAGGGAGGCAAAGATAACCTCGGCTCAGGGAAGAGGCCTTCTGGCCGGGAGCCATGACGGCAGTAAAACCCTAGCTGAAGACAGGAAACGGGATTCGGGAGACGCAGATACCAAAAATGGTGTGTGCACACTATGAGGATCATTGGATCACACTTGGATCAGGACACCGTATGTTTGAACCCATAGGTAGTGCCATACATAGAAAACATTTAAAGATAAAAAAGAATCAGAAACATAAAGTAGTTATAAAATGTAAACCAAAAGGACACGTTGAAGTGAATAGTGAAATGGAGTCGATGAAATGGCAAACAAGTGGAAAAGGCAGTACAGTTGTTACTGACAAATCAGATTTGAGATCAGGGTGCCAGGGAGTTCAAAGCCCAGCTCTTCTGTGATGGTAGTAGTACTTCTTGTTGTTGTATTTTCATGTTTTCCAGAGGACAGTGAAAGTGTTTCCTTCAAGTCCATCCAACATTCAACATATCGCCACTCTCAGGCACCATGATGAATAAGAATGGATTACAGTTCCAAGCTGCATTTTATGTAAAAGAAAACACAAATTGTCATTGTATTGAGTGCACTCAGTGGTGTAAAGCCTTTTAAAAAGGCTCTCCCTACCCTGCGCAGAGAAGGTCTCACCTAACACTTGTGAACTTTAAACCGGGACACAGACAGACACGGACGCCAAATGTCCCAAAACAGACGCTTTTTATTCTTCGTTTGGCGCACAAACCACCACAATGCTCAGTCCTTCTTTTCTTCTACCTCCTCCACTCCTCTCCTGCAAGCTCTGTCCACTGCCACCCGACTCCGGCTTTCCGAGTGGAGTGAGGCGGCCTTCTTTATACTGCACCCGGAAGTGCTCCAGGTGTTTCATAATTAACATCCGGTGTGGCAGAAGAAGTGCTGTATGCCCAGGCGCCCCCAAGGCCCTGATACAATCCAGGGGGGCTGCCCTCTCGTGTCCCGGGGAAGGTACTGTTGTCGACAACATATCCATTCCCCCGGGTCTCCTCAACAGGGCTTCCCGTCCAGGCAAGATCCCTAGCCATCCATTACACACTCTACTTGCTGGCTTTGTCCTACACAGGCCTAAAAGTTTGAAAATCTCTTTAATAGCCCATTAAAACATAACAGAAATGCACATAAAGGCCTTTCTTGGGGAAGGAACCATAAAAGACCGTGGCTATTAAGGGCAAAACTCAAACCAAATCAATAAAAATGAAGATGCAAGAAGTACGAAAATGGTAAAAGATGCAAGTGAAGGCTAAATTGGTTTGTCTAAGGGGCAACCCAAAGCAAACAAGTCTCACCTCCTCACTGGTATGACATGCCGCTCGACTCATCTTGAGGTCTAATTATGCAAGGCTTTGAGCTTTTCGGGGTTCCCTCCTATTTTTAGCCATCTAGATCCTCCATTTTAGTTCATTTTTGGACCATATCCTGTACAGGGAATTACACTCTTGTGATGAGGGGTAAACCAATACGTGTCTTCAGCAGAAATGATAAGAAGGACTTAAGAGTGAGCGCAGGCCACGTCAGCTGCTCCCAGGGGTCACAAAACGTAGGATCAGTAGTAAGGCGCGTGGAGTGTCATTTTATGAAATTTCCAGGTTGCCATCCATGAATGTGATCATATATTTGATCTTTGATTCTTTACTGAATATTCCTCGCCCTCTATGAGCTGCTGCCAGAAGGTTCAAAATGACACATTTCAAACATCAGCATGTGGGGTATCGTCATTTCAACTATTCCAAGGTCACTGATTACGACTATAATGTGATTTTTGATGTTTGATACTTAAGTAGGGGTCCAGCCCTCTATGGACCTCTATTAGAGGGGAAAAAATGACAATCAAGAATATTTAGATTGAAGCAAACATTTTAATATTTCAAATATGTGATGCAACTATCCATCTATCCATCTATTATCCAACCCACTGCATCCTAACTACAGGGTCATGTGGGTCTGCTGGAGCCAATACCAGCCAACACAGGGTGCAAGGCAGGGCGCCAGTCCACCGCAGGGTGCACACACGGCGCACACTAGGGGAATCACCAATGCACCTCACCTGCATGTCTTTGGACTGTGGGAGGAAGCCCACGCAGACACGGGGAGAACATGCAAACTCCACATAGGAAGGATCCTGGGAAACCAACCCGGGTCTCCTAAGTGCGAGGCAGCGGCGCTACCCACTGCGCCACCGTGCCGCCCCTTGATGCAACTATTCTTGTGTATTTTGTACTTCTACCTAATGTAGTAAATCATTAGAGCAGCTTACACTCATTCTGACACTTTCATCTTGAATTAGTGTTTTGATATTTTGTATTTACACTGCGCCATTTGGGAGCGCAATGTGACTGCCATCACTGTCTCACTGGTGATGTCACAGAAGTGGCACAATAAATATGGTGGTGGTCATTCTGTGCGTTACATACCTTGAGGACCGGAAGAGAGCGCACTGTCGCCCAGACCCGACACAGACAGACGCAGGACACGAGTTCAAAGCACACACTTTTTTTTTTTTCTTTTCTTTTTTTCTCATGGGAAACACCTTCCCCCGTTTCCCACAAGCCTAGCACAGTCCCCAAACATGGCACAACCCAAATTTTTCCACCTCCACGCCTCCAGACAAGCTTCGTCTCCTCCCTCCCGACTCGGGCTCCCGGAGTAGTGGCCGCCGGCTCCTTTCATGAGACACCCAGAAGTGCTCCAGGTGCTCGTTGTTCCATTTCTGAGTGTGGCGGAAGAACTGCCCATAAGGGCTCGGCAGCAGCTGCAGCACCCCCTGGCGGCGCCCACGGATCCTAACAGGGCTGTATCAAACTCCAACTCCCATGGAGACCTGCGGGAGTCCGAGGCACCACTGCAACCCAGGCGGGCTGCCACCTAGTGCTCCGGGGGGAGGTAATGCTCTGGGTACGCTCCCTCCCCCAGTCCTTCCAGCGTGGACACATCCTGACCGAGCAAGGTCCCCGGCCATCCGCCACAACCTTCTGAGATCTCCATTAGCGCGGTTAGCTTTCGTTTCATGCAGGCCCAAGTGTTGTTTTAGGTTGGACTTCAGTTGCTGAGTGATGTCTCGTCCCTTTGTTTGCTGGTTGTCTCTTCCTTCATTAATCTTCTTCTGTCTTTTTCCTTCACTTACAGTAAT
Source organism: Polypterus senegalus (assembly GCF_016835505.1). Classification (NCBI taxonomy): domain Eukaryota; kingdom Metazoa; phylum Chordata; class Cladistia; order Polypteriformes; family Polypteridae; genus Polypterus; species Polypterus senegalus. Next base: position 11,274 of record NW_024382525.1, read on the forward strand.
CCCCGGCCCTTCCTGTATCTCTGCCGTTATCACAAAATGTGCATATCTTTACTTTGTGTCTGTGTGTCTGTGACCTAAAGGTCATTGGATTGCGTGAGTTTGACAGTGGAGGTGTGTTTGAAGCCTGTGGTTTAAAACAGGGAGAGAGGACAAGAGAAACTGCGTCTTGTGCTGTGTTTGCTTGGCAGCAGGGCACGAGTGGAGAGGACTGGACTGGAGAGGGGAATTCCAGCTCTGTGACACGTGACAGCACAATTGTATAATGCAGTAATGCATGTAACATGGTGTCACCAAATTGTTAGATAAAACAAAGAAAAACCTCACGTTGTGATTGTTAGTCTTTTAGGTAAAGTATCATGAGGTGGTATGGATTTCTAGGTTTTTTTCTGAACCCTGCCAGTAACGTTTTGCATATCGTGTTTTGTTGGCAGATCACGCTTACTTCCTGGTTTAAGGCTTTGCTGATCTGTGGATTATTCTGTTTTTATCCCTTCAGTGGTTCATTTCCAGGTCCACAAACATTTAAAATCTCAATTCTGTAGACAGATCGTGTGCACTCTCAACATCAGCTGCTCCTTTAGGCTGCATTTAGTTTTGATACTCTTCTACATGAAACTGATGGAAAAAAAAATAATGGATCAGGATATGAAAGGTCAGAAAAGCCGAAAGCAGATTTGTTACTGGACTACAATTTCTCAAAACCAAAATAAATTTTCATCAAGGAATAGAGAGCCAAAAATCCAAACCAGGAACACTGCACAACAGAAAGTCGCACAAGAGATTTGTATTTGTCCACAGTCTTGGACAACCAAGAAGTCCCAAAACGCTGATCCAGAATGAGAATCCAGTAACCAGAGCCAAATGAACAATCCTAAGAAGAACATCACACACAGTTGAACTCCTTCAAACACAATGATCTCCTGATCTGCGCTCACTCCGGCCTGGTGATGTCAGGGAGGCCCCGCCTCCTGTGGCTCCACCCACAAAACACACCCGGTAGCAGCATACTTAAACATCCATCCATCCATTATCCAACCCGCTATATCCTAACTACAGGGTCACGGGGGTCTGCTGGAGCCAATCCCAGCCAGCACAGGGTGCAAGGCAGGAAACAAACCCCGGGCAGGGCGCCAGCCCACCGCAGCATACTTAAACAGACATTACATAATTACACATATCTCAGAAAATTTATGACAATGTAAAAATAATAACAACAATAATATAAATATATTTGAAAGAGTTGATAACAGTAGGAGGTGAGATAGTGTCTCAAGTGGAGGAGTTTACGCATTTTGAGGTCTTGTTCATTAGTGAGGGGAAAAGGGATTGTAAGACTGACAGATGGATCAGGGTGGTGAGTACAGTTATGCCACCGCTCTACCAGTCTGTAGTGGTGAAGAAGGAGCTGACCCAGAAGGCACAACTCTCTCTTGTTGATCAACGTCTGTACCTTCAGCCATTGGTCAGGAGCTTTGGGTACTGAGTGACAGGACGAGACTGCAGGCATAGGCGGCCAAAATGAAGTTTCTCTGCAGGGTGGCTGAGCTCTCACTTAGGGATCGGGTGAGAAGCACAGACATCTGCAAGAGGCTGCTGGCACTCGACATCGAGAAGAGCCAACTGAGGTGGTTGAGGCATCTGATACGGATGGTTCCATTCAGACATTTTGAAGGTACGAACATCTGAGAGGAGACCCCAGGGGAGACACCGGGCTCACTGGTAGGAGATGGTCTGGGAATGCCTTGGTATGAGTTGGCAAGTGTAGCTGAGGAAAGGGATGTCTGGTCCTGACTGCTAAGACTGTTGCCCCTATGACCCGGTCTCGGATAAGCAGTGGAAGGTAAGAATGAGAATGAGTGACATAACAATAGCACGGGCCTTGGGGGCATTCCTGGAGGGCCACGGTGGCTGCAGGATTTTGTTCCAACCCAATTGCTTAATAAGAAGCACTTGTTGCTTAAGTTACACTTCTGCTGCATGTTAGTTGTCTGGCTCATTAAGATTTTGAACCCTTATTGCTTATTTTAATCTTAAACGGCTGTATTTTAGGTTTGTAATTGCATCTTATTAGCAACTAGCTGTCCGCCGTAGCTCCACCTGTTTAGTAGTGAAACAGGACAAGCTTCAAAAATCAATAAGCAAACAGGTATCGCTAGCTAAGAGGAGGCAAGGTGCGCTCCAACACGTGGCGAGAGGTAGAGCGACTCGAATGGAGGCTGGCGCGTGAGTGACGATAGCCCCGCCCAGCTCCCTAATCCTGAGGTCCCGCCTCCCCCTCCCCATGGCTCACAGTGTCTCTCTCGGATTACTCTGATACTTAGCACGATGAGAGATGTCGCGAAATCAACCAGAATGTTCAAGCAAATTGTAGGAAAAAAAACAATCTAAATCCATTAAGTAGTTCTCTCGTTCGCGAGCTAAATGGATGTAAGATACGCCCTGTGAGTGAGGATGGCCCCGTCCGGCTACCCACTCCTGATGTCATGCTTCCCCTTCCCCTCGGCCCGCAGCCTTTGTCTCTGTTTATCGAGAATGTGTTGCTCTTGCTAGTGAACTCTGATCCTTAGCATGATGAGAGAAGTCGCAAAATCAACCAGATTGTTCAAGCAAATTCTAGAATAAAACCCAATCTGAATCCGTTAAGGAGTTCTGTCATTCACTAACTAAGCAGAGGCAAGGTGCACTCCAACACATGGCCCCTGAGGTAGAGCGACTCGAACGGAGGCTGACGTGTGAGCGAGGAGGCCCCATCCAGCTCCCCACTCCTGACGTCATGTTTCCCCGTCCCCTCGGCCCACTTTGCCTCTCTCTCAAATTAGCATGAATATATCACTCCTGCAAGTGAACTACAATATTCAGCGCAATGAGAGAAGTCGCAAAATCAACCGGAATGTTAAAGCAAATTATAGAAAAAAAAAAAGACCTAAATCCGTTCAGTAGTTCTCTCGTTCGCTAGCTAAGCGGAGTTAAGGTTACGCCCCAAGGCAGACGCGTGAGTGAGTAGGGCCTATCAGCCCGATGAGTCTCTCTCAGATTTGCGCAAATAAATCGATACCACAAGTGAACTCTGATACTTAGCGCGATGAGAAAGTCGCAAAATCAACGAAATGTTCAAGCAAATTATAGAAAAAAAAATCTAAATCTGTTAAGTAGTTCTCTCGTGAAAAGTGGACAGATATGCAGACAGACAGATATTGGATGTTATATATATATAGAGTGTGGCTCCTCCAGACCGGCGTCCGTCCTGGTTCTGTTGGGGCCACGGGTTGAGGCATGGAAGCCCTTCCCTGTAGGGGCCCGTGGTCACCGCCAGGCGGCGCCCGATGCCGGTTTATCCCGCGTTGCCGATCGGGCTGGAGCCCGGCGGACGCTTGAGGACCGGAGGAGGGCGAGTGCCTCCTCCAGACAGAGTGGGGGCGTCCGTCCTGGTTACGCAGGGGGCCTCGGGTACAGGGCTTTGAAGCCCAGCCCTGTAGGGATCCGTGGCCACCGCCAGGCGGCGCCCGGTGCTAATATCCGGGAGCCCGGCACTTCCGCCACACCAGGAAGTGCCGGGGGGAAGACTTTGTGTGGCACCCGGAGAGCTGCCAGGAAGACAGCCGACACTTCCGCCACGCTTGGGCGTGGCTAAGGACGGAACACCTGGGGCTCATCCGGGAGCCTTATTTAAGGGGCCGCCTCCCTCCAGTCATTGGTGGAAGTCGGGAGGAAGCAGACTGAGCTGGAGAGCGAGGACAGGAGGCGGCCAGGAAGGCACAAAGGACTGTGGGCCTGGACTTTTGGGGAATTCGGTGCGAGAAGGCACTGGGGGTGCACGTGAGCAAAGACCTTGTACATAGTGTAAATAAAGTGTGTTGGGTGCAAAATATGATGTCCGTCTGTCTGTGCCGGGGCCAGTTCTCACAAGAGGTAAGATGCAAATGACAAAAGAAACCATCATTTCTCCATTTCGCTTGCTCCCATTTCCTCCTGTGTGTATTTATCGTGCACTGTTTGGTTTAATTAAATACTTAGAAGGAAAGTGAAGAGAAAAAAGTGAAGGACTGAGAATTAGTCCTCCGTTTTAAATGTCAAATCATTTGGCTGAGATCACTTTGAGAATGACCTGACATGGTAGAGTCAAAGCACTAACACGAAGTCATGAAATTAAATTATTGATATTGGGTTGAAACAAAAACCTGCAGCCTCTGTGGTCCTCCAGGACTCAGTTTGCCCACCGCTGCACTAGCAGAACGAGCAGGATGTTAGTGAAACACCCCATGGCAGTCACTGGATGAATCGTCCAATCTCAGTAGCGTTTGTTGGCCTGTGATGGGCCCCTTTTATTTCTTCCCTACCACAGGTATGGTGGTGCAGTCTCTGTTCAGGCTGCTCTCTTCCATTGTAATGATAAAAATGGAGACTTTGTAAATGTTGCAATTTAAGGTTTGTAGATAAGAGTGCAGAGGAGCTCAATTACCGTTTACGGAGTCATGTCACTTGGAAAAAGTCAAAAAGGCAAAAGTAAAATAAAATAAGAGCCGAGAAACACAAAATGTCTAACAAAGTAAAATACAAACTAACCTTCGGACATTTAGAGAAGACTTGGGTGGCTGAACGGTCAGCCCTTTGAATGGGGACTCTGAGGGTGGCCCCGTGAATTGCCCACCTGTATTAAGAGGTGGGAGAAAATTACAAATGAAATGAGCATAATAAGAAGACAGCAAGATCATAACAGAGAAGATAAAGCCCTGTGCAGGGCAATTTAATATTAAAGAGAAGAACCGCGTGGCTTCCTCTAGGTTGTCAGACTTGTTAAGATTTTATGACGTCAGAGAATTGAGTCATTGGATGGTTTGTCAGATGCCATGATTTGGGCCTTCGGACCTCCTCTTGTCATGCCGAGTGGTGTTGTGTAACGCAGAGATGGCATTCGGCTTCCCTGAGCCTAATCTACGAGGGGCGGTATAATCACCTGAAGTGAAGAGCAGCGATACGGCCGATCTGACTGCTTTATTACGGATCTGCGAATTGTCTCCACCCCCCCCTCCATCTCCCCCACCACACACCTTTTTTTTTTTATTCCTTTGGTAAATAAATCTCATTTATGTGCGTGTGGAAAGAGTGAAGTAAGCCGGAGCGCAGGTAACGGAGATAACGACACCAGCGCGTGTGTGCCTGCGTGCGTGCGCTCGCGCATTCCAAATCCCAGATACCGGGTGAATACTTTTCCTATCGCACTGGCAGTCTTAGGGTTTTAATTAGCATACCATTTCATATGACTGGAGACATTTCAAAGCTTCCCTTTGTGTTCTGTCTTACAAACATCTTCTTGGGCTTTTTTTTGAAGTCTGCCTGATATAAATACTGGCAATTAAAAAGCAGCGCAGGGTTGGAGACACAAGGTCTTCCTAATTAAAAAACAAACAAAAGCAGCCGCTAGAAAACACCGTGCGATTCACGTCGGAAAGCGTTCTGATCAGCCAGAACGCGCGGTAATTGACAGGTTCAAATCAATCCAAAGGGCAAACACGTCTGCACGCTTGGATTAATAGAGAGAGAAAGGAAGAGAACACCTACAGGATCGTCTGCCTGCCGCGCACCCTCGGGCCCGGCGGCTTTGTTAGCGTCGCGAAAAGAGAGGCGCCTTTGATGTTAACGGGTAACAAGTGGAATGTGAATCTCTGTCTTCATTCATATAGAAGGGATAGATAGATTGGTGGGGGGGAGTGGGGGGGGGATATCCAAGTGGAGCCTTTAAGGAAGCACATCTCTGGCTTCATTCATATAGATTGGTTTATAGGATGGTGGGGTCTTTATTGTCATGTGTACAGAGTCCAATGAAACGCTCACTTGTACGTGTTAGCCAACATGCGATGTGTAACTTTGGCGCCATCATCAGTGAGAAGATCTCTCTGACCTCAAAACATCTGTTTTCCTTACCTGAAAAATCTCTTTATCATATACAGTAGTAGTCTACATCCCTGCCCACCATTATGGATGAATAGGCCCGAGAGAGAGGCCCCTTCAAGTGATGTTCAGGAGGTGGAGGGAGACTCTCTGCCCTCATTCACGTAGATCAGTGCGTCTCAAACTGTGCAGTTTTGAGAAGGACACAAATATTCATTTTCATAAAATTTGCTGCCTCTGTTTTTATGTTGGCAATTGGCATCTTCTCTAGAATGTTCTGAAGAGGAATTGCAATTCATTACAAAGTCCCTCTTTGCCATGAAAATGAACTTCATCCCAAAAAAGCACTGCATGTCACCAAAGGACCTCCATCCATCCATCCATTATCCAACCCGCTATATCCTAATTACAGGGTCACGGGGGTCTGCTGGAGCCAATCCCAGCCAACACAGGGCGCAAGGCAGGAACCAATCCTGGGCAGGGTGCCAACCCACCGCAGGACACACACACACACACAATTTACGATCACCAATGCACCTCACCTGCATGTCTTTGGACTGTGGGAGGAAACCCACGCAGGCACGGGGAGAACATGCAAACTCCATACAGGGAGGACCTGCGCCACCGTGCCGCCCACCAAAGGACCTGCTGATGTCATTTCAGTGATCCTCTCATTAACTCGGGTGAGATGAGGACAAGGCTGGAGGTCACTCTGCCACACTGATTGAGTTGCAATAGAGCAGCAAAGAAGGTGTCATGGCACCCAAGAAAGTCCAGCAAGTGCCAGGAGCGTCTCCTAAAGGTGATTCGGCTGCGGACACCACCAGGGCAGAGCTGGCTAAGGAATGGCAGCAGGCAGGTGTGAGAGAGGTGACACTTTTGGAGGATGGCCTGGTGGGTGTCAAGAAGGGCAGCAAAGAAGCCAAAAAAAACATCAGGGGCAGACCGATATTCTGGGATTGGACTGCTGAGGACTGCTGGGGTTAAGTCATTTTCTCTGAAGAATCCCCTTTCTGATTGTTTGGGGCATCCGGAAAAAAGTGAGTGGTGCTACCATCAGTCCTGTGTCAGGCCAACAGTAAAGCATCCTGAGATCATTCATGTCACGTGGGGTTGCTTCTCAGTGAAGGCAGTGGGCTCACTCACAAGAACACAGCCATGAATAAAGAATGGGACCAAATCATCAATCCAATCAGCAACTTCTCCCCAACATCCAACAACAGTTTGGTGACCAACATGATGGAGCACCGGTCCATAAGGCAAAAGTAAGAAGTAAGTGGCTCGGGGAACAAAACAGCGAAATTTGGGGTCCATAGTCAGGAAACTCCCCAGACCTTTAATCCCATTGAGAACTTGAGGTCAATCCTCAAGAGGCGGGTGGACAAATAAAAACCCCCCAGTTCTGATTATGCAAGAATGGGCTGCTGCCATCAGTCAGGATTTGGCCCAGAAGTTGATGGACAGCCTGCCAGGGCGAATTGCAGAGGTCTTGAAAAAGAAAGAAGGGCCAACACTGCAAATCCAGACTCTGCGCATGAACTTCATGTCATTGTCAATAAGCTTTTGAAACTTCTGAAATGCTACTATAACTTCAGTACACCATAGAAACATCTAACAAAAAAGACAGAAAAACACTGAAGCAGCAGACTTAGTGAAAACCAACACTGGGGTCATTCTCAAAACTTTTGGTCACCACTGTAGTCCATGGACAGCTTTGGGATCTGAAAGCAAGGTGGTCCGTGGGCTGACCAGGCCATCTTTCTTGAAAGAACTTTCTCACTGTTAAGGCCACGTGAAGACCCTGACCATGATGTATGCTGTCTGACGTCCATGCAGATGGATCCATCTTTTTCTTCTTCATTGTTCTTTCCTGTATTGTAGTAATTGCGCCTTCTCTTTCGATGTTTCTTCAAGCGTGTTGTTCCTCTCCCACCCAACTCCTTCATTACATGGGACTCTTTTTTTTTTTAATTACACCTTGATCTTCCCTCACCTCAAGAGCCAAACCCTAGCAGCATCAACCAGTTAATTCCACAAGGAAGCTGACACCCATGTCTCCTGATGCATTCATTCTTTGTGTCATTAAGTCTTTGTGCCATAACACCAATGTCAGGGATTTCTTTTGGATCATCTGGGGGTTTGACTACCATAATAAACCCAGCATCGTTTGAATGTTAGTCTTGTAATGCAGACTTTCATTCCAGGTGGGCAGGATCGGGCACCTTGGATGCAAGAGATTCAAACAGGGACAAGTGCATTCCACCTTGAGCTGAGCGATGACACACAGGGAGAGAGCTGAGCCAAAACCAACAAAACAAAGCCAGCATGGTAGCCCATAGAGTAGCAGGAACATGAAAAGAGCTTGAGGAGCAGTAGGAGCTTGTCAGAGTTCTGCCTGTGCTCGATTTTTGTGGTCTTTCTTAAGACACCTTCTAAACGCAGGGCACAGGGAGCGGTAGGGGCACGTGAATTACGGAGGTGCCTTCCAGAAGACGTTCCTGGGCAGGCCTACTAACTCGCCGTCTGAGTCAGTCTGCCATCTCTTCTTCTGTTACTGTGTTTTATACACACAGCATGGAGAATTGTCATGCAGAATTTACAGTAATGAGTGACTGTTGGTTAGAGGTGGCCCTCCATATCTTTGTCTTTGACAAAGGGGTCCTCAGTCCAAAACACTTTGAGGACCACTGACATAGGTGACAGACAGATGAAGAGGTCACTCCAAGTGGAGAAGTTAAGGCACCTGTGATGTTCACGGGCAACAAGTGGAATGCAAATCTCTGTCTTCATTAGATAAGTTTTAGGGTTATAGGGTCCTTACTGTCACACGTTCAGAGCACACAGAGTTTCGCACTTGCATGTGCTAATCTACATGTATCATCCCACCACACTCCAGTGCCATACATTTACATGTATTGCCTTAGCAGACACTTTAATCCAAAGTGACTTACAAGACATAATTATTGAATGGAACCACCTTGAAGCAAAATGTGTGTCTTCCTTAACTAAAAAATCTCCAAACACGTTTTACAGCACTCTCTGTTATGGTGGAGACACAGAGGCCTCTTCAGGTGGACCCTTCTTACCTGCATTCACTAATCAGCATGTAGCACGTCACCACTCTCTGGCTCCATTAATGCTAAGCAGAACGTCTGACCTCAAAACTTTGGAAAGAGCTGGAGAAGATAAACTCGCATAGGTTCAAATCCACAACCATCCATTCTACAATACATGACTGTGCTGAAATTACTCCTTATTGTTATGATGGAGGGCCAGGAAGACTTAATAAAAGGATAACCACTTACCTTAAGAGTGCAGCTGAATCGGGTGATGGGTGACGACTTACCACACGGCCTCCGTGGCAGCGTTAGACTTCCAGCCATCAGCATTCGGAACCCGCCTGTTCTGCCTGTGGGCCCCACAAAGTGCAAAGCGGGTACCCGCACCCACAGTCACTCTTACAGGCGCACTTCTGTGGAATGAGAAGAGAACAACCCTGAAGAAAATGTGGTCAACCCGCAAAGCCAGAATTCGAACCCGGGACTCAAAAGCCGTGCGGGCCCAACATTAAACACATCCTGTTTATAATTAACAGGCGTCACAGCCAGCTGAGTTTGTGAGGAATTTTCAAATCTGAAAATGACACTTAGGGAGAATTAGTTTTATTCCTGTTTGTGTGTGTGTGTGTAATATATATATATATATATATTCAAGGCATTCGTAGTCTGAATCACAATCTGACTGTATGGGTGGTTACTTACCAGGTAACGCTTGCAGTTGGTCAGCAAGTCGGCTAACGTCCGCCACGGTGCCCTCTTTCAGTTGTGAGAAGCAGATCATAGAATGGTTGAAATAGTTTTTACTGATGCCCGAGGTTCGATTCCCGAGAGGGAGTGCAGTGAGTGTGTACGCCTGATGAGCCCAGAATTAGGGCGAAACACGTGTCGCGTACTCTTTGCATTATTTGACAGTAAAAACTATTTCAACCATTCTATATATATATATATATATATACTGTACTTTTATATGGATATATTTTTTGTAATATATATTTTTTTTTTTGCTCAAAATTATATGCTGTCATTGCTGGACAGTCTATTACCCATAAGGCCAAGAGGCTGTGCTATAACACACCTGCCTCTGATTAAAGCCCCTCCTTGCCGTATGACACCCTACAAGTGATGAGTAATGCTCAAGTGATGTATGGGCAAGAGAGAGTTCAGGTGTCTGCAGCAAAGTGTGAGCTGCCCCGGCGTCTGCTCACCTCGCTTGGGTTTTTACAGATAGAAAAGGAAAGGCACTATAGAAAATGGACAGATTGAGAGGAAGATAGGGCAGACAACATGTAATAAATAGATAGACAGGTAGACAGAAGAGGAGGAGGAGGTTAGGAGCAACCAAGTCAGGACCCCAGGTTAGGACCCGAGTGCAGCCATGCAACGGGTAACACCTCAGCACCACACTAGTTAGACAGAAAAGATAAAACATAATAGACATGAATTAATATAATAGACATGGAAGGAACTAAATAAGATAGCTAGATAGATAGATAGCTAGATAGATAGATAGCTAGATAGATAGATAGATAGATAGATAGATAGATAGATAGATAGATAGATAGATAGATAGATAGATAGATAGATAGATAGTCTGGCAAGCGGCTGGGGGTGGTACCCAGCCAGGACTCCCGGAAGGAACGGAGGAGGGATTACGCCTCCTCCGGACCACGAAGCGGTGACCGCCCTGGTGGCTATGGAGACCACGGGAAAGGAGCATAGAAGCTCAACCCTATAGGGGCCCATGGTCACCACCAGGAGGTGCCCTCATGCCTGGAGAGCCCTGGTCATCAGCACTTCCGCCACACTTGGAAGTGCTGGAGGGAAGAAGACCAGGGACACCTGGAGTGCTTCCGGGAGCACAGCTGGCACTTCACCAGGGAGTGCCGGCAGAAGTTCATCAGGAGACACCTGGAGCACGTCCGGGTGGATATAAAAGGGGCCGTCTCCCTCCTTTCGATGTTTGGAGTCGGGTGGAAGTGGACTGTAGCTCAGAGAAGAGGAGTGGAGGCGGCCAGGAAGGAAAGGAATTGGAGAAAAAGGCCTAGACTTGAGGGTGATTGGTGTAGGGGCACTGGTTTGTGTGCAGGACAATTGTAAAATAGAATGTATAATAAACGTGTGTTGGTGCTTGAACCATCGGTGTCTGCCTGTCTGTGTCCGGGCCAGTCTCCACAATAGATAGATGGATGAAAGGCACAATATAATAGATAGATAGATAGATAGATAGATAGATAGAGGAAAGGCACTATATAATATGACAGATAGATAGATAGATGGATGAAAGGCAGTATACAATTGATAGATAGATAATAATAATAATTAGTAATGTCCATCCATCCATCCATTATCCAACCTGCTATATCCTAACTACAGGGTCACGGGGGTCTGCTGGAGCCAATCACAGCAAACACAGGGCGCAATGAAGGAATCAAACCCTGGGCATGGTGCCAACCCACTGCAGATAATAATAATGTATTTTATTTATATAGTGTCAGATTAGATAGATGGATAGATAGATAGATAGATAGATAGATAGATAGATAGATAGATAGATAGATGAAAGGCACAATTTAATTGATGTTAAATTCATTATCTAACACATTGAATTACTGAAAGGCACGATATTCACTATATTGTTTAATAGACCTGTTTAAACGGCTTTGAGAGAAATTGATATGAAAGGCCAGTTGTTATAGACAGATGTCTATGAAAGTCACTTTATAATAGTTATATATAGATAGATACAGTAGGTAAGGCACTATATAGTAGATGAATTTGAAAGACATAATATGCACATCGGACAGACAATATACAGTATAATAGATAGATGGAAAGACAGATAGAGAAGGCACTTCAGACTAAAAAAAAGATTTAATGTCGTAGGTTTGAAAGGCAATATATAAGGTAGATAGGAAAGACGCTATATAAGATAATGGACAGACAGGTAGACAGGACAGGCAGTGTATATGTAATAGTTAACTTAAATAGGTAAGGCAGTGCCCAGATGACAAAGTAATGTAAATATTGAAAAGCAAAGTACATAAAAGACCAAGAGCCATATACACAATATAATAATACATATATTATTTTAAAGATTATAAAATATATTAAAGATGCTTCTTGTTTCTAGTCTCCTGGTTTCATCAGGTGAAGCTGGCGTGCAGAAGAGCAGCAGCGCCTGACCTAGTGGTGACTGTTAATTGTCTGCGGCCAACCGTGTCCCTCTGGTCAGCAGCTCTGCATTGCTGCACTCCATCTGAAGTGCCACCTTTGCCCTTTTGATGCCCCCTGCTGAGCGTGTAAATTCCTGTAGGTGGGCGGCTTGTGCCACTTGACAGATTTGTAAATGATGGACCAATTGTGTGCCTGTTGCTGGGTCTCCATCTGCCTGTAATTATGAGGCAGTCAGCTCTGCATGGCTCATAATTTTTTATTTTTGATTAATTGCTCATATAGCCATTTAATGAGTGGTGCCCACTCAATGTGTTTTAGTTCTGTTCTGTCGCGTATCACTGTGGGATAAATGGACACCTGCCCCATATTAGTGTCCCACTTGCACACCTCTCTCCCGGACGTGCATGGCGACTGTTGCTGCGACTTTCGATGAGAGAGAGAAAAAGCTTAACAGAGTCGCGTGACTCCTTCATGTCCTGCGGCATCTTCTTGTAGATCTGTAATTGATGCCACTTTCGAGAATTGGGGATTCCGTTAAGTATAAAAGAGCCCGTCTCGGGAAGTAGGACGTGTAATCCGATGAGAGAACGTGACTGGAGAGCCGGACGGTGGAGCAAAGCGCTTCAGGACAAATGACTTGTGACATAAATAAGCGCCGCCGCTGCTGCTCGCCTCTTATCTCGACCCGCTTCTGAAACAGAACATGAAAGCATTGATCTGAATGGCAGAATATGTGGGAATTCAGAAATCAGCCGTTGCTGTCATGTTTATTTAATTGATATAAAGAATGCATCAATCACTCTGAGAAATGTGGGCAGGGAGCAACTGAGGTACAGCCTGAGCGGTTCATTTCAACAGAATGTGCTCCAGCAAGCCTCTGCTGGTGAGGTCTTGAGTTGCAGTTGTTCCTGCTTTACTCCCTGCGCTCGCTAGGATTGGCTGCAGCTTCCCCTGGACGCTTCTCTGGAAACAACAGGTTTAGAAAGTGGATGGATGGGTTCTCGTTTTGTAAGCACCCTCATGTAGATCTCTACCACCACAGATGACTTAAAGCACTGAGGTTTCTGCAGATGTTTAGCATGATATACCGAACATCTCCATCACGCGCCTAATGGTGAACTGTCCAGCCTGTCCATGTGGACCCCCAAGTACTTGTAGGGGTGGTCCGCCTCCACATTCATTCCCTGTATAGTGACCGGACATAGAGGCTCTTTGGTTTGGTGAAAGTCAATAAGCAGTTCCTCGGTTTTGCTGATGTTAAGCTGCAGAATGTTATGCATGACAACATTTTCCGGAAGTGGTTTCTTTACCAATATTTTAGCAAAAATGCATGTTTGTTATTCTGGGAGCATACGACTGGACATGTTGTAATGGCCGACTCACTCTAACCAAACCAGCAGCTACACCACCGAGACTCATAATCTGGCAAGATGAGGACGTTAGACCCGACAAGCCGTACTTCTTCCAAATAAACTTCCCCAAATCGACAATCACAAATAAGCCAGGAAACAAACAGTATGTAAAATAATAAAGTGAGTATATATTGATAATGAAAGAAATGAGAAAACTCCAAACATACAATTGTAAAAGGCGCTATATATACCG
>NW_024382526.1:0-7991 GCF_016835505.1 Polypterus senegalus
GAAAATTGGCGCTTTCCTGTTCAAATACGGGGAGGAACACGGGGTGCTGCAGCGACGAGTCTCCCTCACCGGACTGCGCTCTCCGTCACACACAGGGGTTGATTTTGGCAGTTGGCGCGTGTCTGTTGCTTCTCTGTGTGCCAATCTAATGTTTATCTAACACCACAGCAGCTGAAACTGATTAACAACCCCTCTGCTATTAACTGACCAGATTAATACCCCATAAGTTTCTTGACTTTATGCTATACTCTGATTAAAAAGTGTTCCTTTAATTCTTTTTGAGCAGTGTGACGCTATAGCCTCACCGTAATGCCGATACCGGTGGATTAAATGGATATGGGCAGGACTTTCAAAGTTTAATTGAACAATATATCACAAGTATACCACGGGGAAAGATTTTTTTTCCTTTTTCTTTTTAGGATTTTGGGCTTACCCTCCGGTTGTTTAGTTTATTTTCTAGATGTTTTCCATATGATTCTATTGCGAGCGTTGCGCATTGATCTTTTTTTCCCCGTTTACAAGGGCCAGACGCTAAATGCATCAAGTTCTGAGAAGATCAAATGGCAGCTATAGGGGAGCCCAAGTTGCGTTAGTAGTGTGCGTGTACCCTAATGTTCAAGTTTGTTTATTAGAAACCTCGAGGTTGGTATAATGTGGTGTTTTGTTGTTTTATTGTTTTATGTAGATGTTGTTGTTGGCTATTTGATTTGTACTAGCAGTGTACGATTTCCCCCCGTCAGGACATAATGGTTCCTTCCTATGATTAGCAAGCGTCCTGGCAAGGGAAAAAGCTTTAAATACTGTTGTGGCGGCAAGAAGGAAAAGAGAGAAAAGTAGGTAGAGTCGGGGGACGCCACCCTAAAGAGGTGCCTAGTGGCTGAGCTGTTGGTTGCTGAAAAGGGGTGGGTTAAGCTCCTGAGGACCAAAAAGAAACGACTCCTGAGATTTTTTTTGGAGAAGTTGTGCTGGTGACCTGGACTGAAACAAGTCTAGTTTTTTGGGATTATTTTAAGGCTGCCCTGGACTTTTCAATGAACGAGAATTGATTATATTAGGGTAAGAGCCTTGGTGTTTCCCAATTTCTATTTTGTTTTTTTTTTTTTATAATTTTTGTCTTATCACTGGATTATTTATACATTTTTTTTCATTTTTTTTTTTTCTTTTTTTTTTTAACAACTTTATTTTTATTCATCGTGGTATAAATAAATTACCTGCTATTTTGAACATCTGCCTCTCTTGAGCCTCTCTTTTACTCCCCCAGTCCTGTTGGTCCCCCAAAATACTAGCAGGCCATCTGCTTTAGTAGACGGGTTGGGCAAGCAGTATATATAATGTAGATAAGGTGTGTTTATATATATATATATATATATATATATATATATATATATATATATATAGTGTGTGTAGCTTTGGTCACTGAGTCAAGGGAAAAATAATAAAATATAGTCTAAGTTATTAAACAGTAAAACATTAGCGTTTTAGAGTACAGGTACATTGAGCACTACTGGAGTGGTTCGGGTAAACTACATTTTAAGAAAGGTGTAACACAACAGGTAAGTAACTAACAGCAGGTAAAATGTATATGGATCATCTCTCGTAGTAGATCACTTTTGAAGGCGCTACCGACGGCTGTGGTATAGAAATTACATTTCTATGTGAAGCGTTCAAATTGTGCCTCTGGTAATGTGCCTTCCGGCATTTAAAAAAAAAATTAGTTTTGTGTCCTCTGCATTGTTAAGAAAGGGTTTGGGAAAAAAAGGAAAAA
Organism: Polypterus senegalus; assembly: GCF_016835505.1. Classification (NCBI taxonomy): domain Eukaryota; kingdom Metazoa; phylum Chordata; class Cladistia; order Polypteriformes; family Polypteridae; genus Polypterus; species Polypterus senegalus. The sequence continues at coordinate 1,766 of NW_024382526.1, forward strand.
AGGTGTAAAAGAAAGGAAAGTTCCCTTTTCTTTTATATAGATAAGGAGATGTGTTCGCTGGGTTTATGATCCCCTTTTGGGGACAGTCGCGGTGGGTCTTATGTAGACTGGTGAGGCGTCCTCACCATTAATTGGCTGTGATGGCACTGTCAGTCCTCCACTTGTGTGTGTCTTCATAATCCGGGGTGAGGACCTCATATCGTATCGTAAAAAAGGGTGTGATCCCTTAATATTAGTTTGCCGGTGCAGAAAAGGGGTCCCGTGTTTGCACTTGTCTGGGCTATAGCTCTGGGGAGGAAAAAAAAAATTAAAAGTGCTCACTTTGACTTAAGGCGAAGCGCAGTCAGCGTCTCAAAGGCCGGCACAGCTATGCATGCAGCGCTGGCTGCTCGACTTTGCTGGGCAGGAACCCGCGATATCAAAAGTCTCCGTGCTCTTTGGAGGTCATTCATGTATTATATATAGCAAAATATTGGCGCCTAGCCGGAGAAGTAGTGTGTTAAAGGTAATGAAAAGAAAGGAAACATTTTAATAATAACGTAACATGATTGACATTGTCTGAGTGTGCTGTCATATAAATCCTGCCTAAATAATCCCTCGCTTGGCTTTTTTTTACCGTTCATTTAATCATGGCTAGTGGCGGAAAAATTATTGAATGGAAGGAGGATTACACTGAGTATGACTTAACCCAAACAATTATGGTGCAAATCGATTATTCATAAAGTTTAAATTTGGGTGATCTTTTTTTCTTTGTTAACCTCACATTTTCATTTTCATCTCAAACTAAGGTGGTGCGAGGGTAAAATGATCGGGATGTGCTGATCAAAGTAATGGTGTACCAGAAATCATGCATTGACAAAAGCTCCCTTTGCTTGAAATCAAAGTGTGATTAAATGCATTATTTTTAACGTTTATGGGCACATGCATCGAAGCTTCTCCGCTGTGCTTGTGCTAAGAAAAGGAAAGATTTTAAAAAAAACGTAACGATTGTCAATGTAACCTTTTGTAAGTAGTGCCTGGAGGATTCAGTGTGGAGAAACTCTAGAGACAGCGTGTGTATAACGTGGTTTTTTCTGGGTATTTTGGCAGTCTGGGAGTTCCCGAAGACAGCGTTACGTGAGCTCAGCTCAGAGCCAAATTAGATGAATGGGAGGAGATGATGACGTGACTCCCCCCACCTTAACTGTCAATCCCCACAAACACAGTCTCTGGAATTTGCAAGCACACCCTTCACCAATTTAACTTAGTTATAAAGTGATCAAAACTCTGTTTATATCCTCGTCCTCTCATTAAACTTGTATCCGCATTACCTGTGGGCATGTGAACGCCAGCGGGAGCCTGTCTATGAACTTAATTTAAAGTTTAGGTTTACACCTTGCTTTCTTTTCCGAGGTAGCAACACTCATGAATATGGTAGTATTATTCACTTCGATTCTTATTGTTTTCTGCCTTCTCAATTATATAATGCATGTTTTCTTAAGCGCTTTTTGGAAGGTCTTCCTGGTTTTTTATGCACTCGTTGACAGTCAGTTCACGTGATTCGTGAGGCGTGATGATGTCACAAAACTCCCCCCGTATTCCAGCTCAACTCCATTACAGTTAATGGAAAAATACCTTCCCGTTATGACCATTAGGGGTAGAATTTCGGAAATGAAACCTGCCTAACTTTTGTAAATAAGCTGTAAAGGGAAAGAGCCTGCCAAATTTCAGCCTTCTACCTACGGGAAATTGGAAATTAGTGATGAGTGGTGGTGAGTGAGTGAGGGCTTTGCCTTTATTAGGTGTATATATATATATATATATATATATATATATTTTATATATATATATATATATCTCCCTATAGAATACTACATTGATGTAAACCAGTTTTCAGTATAAACTATGACAAACAAGAAAAACACAACACCTTAACAGAAATATCATTGCAAAATAAATTCCAGCTGTTCCGACTGAATGATTTAATGGTTCAGACTTGACAGACTCAGTGCAGTGTGTGTAAACTGACCAGTAAAGTGGGTCGTTTACAGCTGTACAGGTTATGTCAGGGCCATACTGGATACAGACTCGGTGTGCTCTTAATATCGTTTGCTTGTGTAGTCATATAGGATGGATCCCAGCTGAACTATCTGCCATCTCTATCTTGTTACCAGTTGTGATGCTGATGCCCCTCAGTGCCTGCTGTACAGTTGGACTCCTGGCCTCCTCCAGTCTCAGAGACACTAAAGACAGGCTGATGTGTTCGACACCACTGGGACCTGATGGAGTCAAATGAAGGCTAAATGAGATATGAACAATCATCTGCCTTGTTTTAACTCCAAATGTAACTTTGCTAAGTATATGTATTGTAATAAATATATATTTGATGGGGACCTTGGGGCAGTGGTATGTGGGTGCCCCGCAGTTAGGAGCCGGGTTCCTCCCGGGACCTCCCTGCTGGGTTTACATGTTCTCCCAGTGTCTTGCTGGTTTCCCCTGGTTTCTCCACAGTCCCAAAAACATGCAGGATTGGTGATTCTAAATTGGCCCTGGTGCGTGTTTGTGTGTGTCCTGCGGTGGGTTGGCCCTGCGGATTGGTTCCTGCCTTGTGCCCCGTGTTGGCTGGGATTGGCTCCAGCAGACCCTGTGTATGGATTCAGCGGGTTAGAAAATAGATGGATGGATGGATATATTTTATGATCTTAAAGAGGTATTTAAAATGCCAAAAGTAATAAAGATCATTATGTCAAATAATTGAACACCCTGATTAACAGGTGCACAGTCACAAAACTACAAAATTATTACTCTTTCAAAGGCATAATATTTGGTCTTCACAGATCATTTAACATAGTAAACTTCATTATAAAATAATAATTTAAATGTGATATGATAACTGTGTTCTTACATTTAACATTGATAACATTTAGAGACAGCCATGGATTCTTTAAAGTCACAATTTTATTGCCAGCTTTCTTAACGTTGTCTGTTCCTGATACCTGAAGATGAGTGTCAAGTATGTGATTTGTAATATTCTGTAATCATAATGGAGCTAAAACAACTTGAATACGAGATCCAGACAAGAAACTGACTAGAGCTGCTGGTGTGTTGAGAACAGACATGAAGACCACAGAATATTTGACAGACATCAGCAAACAAAGAACAGGCTGATCTGCAGACAGAAGTGGCGACAATGGAATAGGAATACTTAAATAAATAAAAGTTGATAAATAGTCATGAAAGTATTAAAACACATTTTAGGGTTGTTTATTATAGAAGTAAAGATTTAACTCTGACAGTTTATTCAATGTTTAAAATTGCAATACGTTATAGCCCATCTTTAATGTGACTTGTGACGACAATTTCATTTGGACATTGGTAAACAACAACAATCAAACATTTGTTTTAATCTGACTGACTCGATCAAGTAGAGTCCACACTAAAGTCTCGTCAGTAGTATATGTCAGGTACATACTGTCAATCAAAATGATTAATGACCTTAAACCCCCCACCTTTTTTCTGATTGGTGGATTTGTATATATGCCCGCTACTCCACGTGATTGGTGGATGTGGATGCTGGCCCGTCCCTGGCAGTGGATTGGTGAATGATATCTTGTCCCTGCCAGACTCCTCCTTAATCCCACTCCCTCCACCTGATTGGTTAAGCAAGCTGTCAAGGCATTTGGATGGTGTCCTCCTGAACCCACCACCACCCCAACCACTTCCCAGCACCCCTGTCCCGAGGACATGTACAGACACATTAAGGATCCGCAGCTACAAGTCCGACACGTTCCTATCCATACCCTGCCGGCCCACCCTGAAGGGGATGGCATGAAGTGGCCTGCCTCAGCCCCGGTCAGGCAGCACCTGTGGTTGGTCCCCACACCTCCTGCCACTTCTGAAAGTGCTCAATCTATGATTTTAATATTAACCGAGATTCAAATATCTATCTAACCTTTGCTTCATCACTTACAGGTCCAGCCTTTTTCCATCTCACAGACAGACTCTGCAGTAAAACAGCCTTGGTTGTGAAGCAGGTTTCCCATCTCACAGAAAGACAAGCCGTCCCGCTTTTACGCCCCTCTGAAGCATTTCTCAGTATGCCTGCTCTCTTCTCTCTCAGAGCGCAGACATGGGTTGAGCCAGCCCCTGCTGCAGCGTGGAGCGCGATCGCCTTCACACAGTTGTGTGCTTGAGCACCCATATTTCACAGAAAGGCACTTTACAGCCGCAGCGAGAAGCAGGTTTCCGCAGAAAGTAATGTGCGGATCTCTCTACACGCCAGTACATGTGGCTCTCAAAGCTGACAGGCTCTGCGACTTTGAGCAGGCACGTGTCTACAAACTGTATGAGTCCGGGCACTGCTGACAAGCCCCTGGTGTGTTCATCCCAGAGCACATGTTTGTACTTCAGGAATGTTTGGGGGTTAGGGATCTCTGCTGGCCAGTCCTGTACTCCCTCGTTCACCTCCCCTTAGGTCTGTACTAACGTCCACTTTGATTTATCACCTTTCAAGACATGGAGCAGTCTCATGTTACAAACCACTTTGTGTCTCTTTTAACACTCCTGCCTGTAAAAGCCCTGTTATCGTGCTTCTATTCCTTCCTCTGCCTCAGGTTTAAGAGGGCTTGACCCAGGCTTCACCATCACTTCCACTGGATTGACTGGCTCAACTACTAGCCCACATCCTTGTCTTGTGCAGACCACAGCTTAGTCAGACTGCTCCTGCATGACAAGCCTTAGCAATTTTTTTTTATGCATTTCTAACTGTCGAGATCTGGCAGTTCCACTACTTTGGTCACACCTTCCATGCTAGCTTGTGCTAAATTCTATGTATTTTTATCCTCAGATCGATTAATCATTATTTTATCTGTTAGGCTCCATCATGCTCGCTTTAGCTTTTCATTACAGGCCCGAGTCTTTGCTCTCAAATCCCTCAGCTGCTAGCAAGTCACCGTGTACAGTAGAAGGGTTTCTGAACCATTTCGATTTATTTTGATCTATTTGCATAGCAGCTCTCTGTTTCCTGATTATCACATAGCTTGAGACAAAGGACATTCTGGAAGCAGTTTCAGAGCCATCTCCACTCCAACTATTTTAGACCGATTTAACTACCAACTTGCTGTCTGCAGTTCCTTCCTTGACCCAACCTGTTCGTGAGCCGAACGTCTGTCCATGAGATGTAAAGGTTGTACTTAACTTTTAAAGTTAAGGGATTTTAAAAATCACACACAGTTAAATAATATAAGCAGTTCCTTTTAAATCACGTTTGAGGACGTCTAAAAATATCTATCCTCTGGTGTATAATGGGTAATTATAATTTATATTAAAATCGATCTTAAAACAAGCCCTTTTCTATTCAAACTCACCCCACATTTTAAATACATGTATCTTCAGCTGACCCTAAGGAAACATCTTGTGAACAAGCGGTCCACATGGCTTTGGGAACAAAGGGGTGTTGCTCACAGTTCAGCTGTGGCGGAACAACAGCGGCTGATACAGAAAATGTTCACATACAGATCTTAACCTTAGGGCTTATTTTCTGGGTCTGTGAAATCAATCAACAACAGACACCTGCTTAAAAGAGCAAAACCCTAATTTCCTTAATTAATTGTCCTCCTGGCTGGGTAATGAACCATGTCCTGTACATGTAGAGATGCCAGCCCATGTCTGTCGTCCCTTACACTATAAACCATGTTTGGTTACTCTCTTGTAAGTAAGGAGTAATATAATTAAGTTATTTTAAAGTAACACCACAATGTTCAAGAGAGACAGATTGCATTGTGTTTAGGATTTGCTGTGGCCAGTGATGATTTTTCATTTTTCCTTAACTCATTTCTATAACATAGAGCATTTGACAAAGGAAAACTCTGTAAATACACTTGTGCATTTAAACGAAGATTTATAAGAAAGCAGGTTTCTACCCTAGCCTGGTTACTCACCTTATCCTAGTTTTGTACATGCATGTAAAAGCACTCACTGTTACACTAGCACAAAATTTAGATATTTTCTGCCTACTCAAAAACTAAAATTATTTGTATTAACACAGGTGATAATTAAAAAATATTTTACTATTTTTAATTAAAAAGTTAAAAACACAGAAAGCTCAATTATAATTTTTGTTTTGTCATGCTAGGGCCCTAGGGTGACACTTTTCCACTTTATACTCTCTTGACCAACACATATTCTTACCAAAAAAGTTTCACTTCCCCAAATTTCCCGTAACTTCAGGTAATTGACAGAGCTCCAA
>NW_024382527.1:0-7495 GCF_016835505.1 Polypterus senegalus
GGGGTCCCAACTGGGGGGTGAAATTCACTCAAATGAGACCCGAATCAGTATAAAAGGGGCCCAGCGAGATGGAAAAAAAATCAGATGAAACGGGGTGAGATCAGACAATGGGAGATCTTGAGAGCCAGGGGGGTACCGAGAACCACTGGTGACAGGGGAAAAGGGGGTAAAGGTCCGGTACCCCCATGGGGGAAGACACCTAGGGGCTGATGTTTCTGATTTAGCAGGGCGGTTTGATGTTGGTGGGGTCTCTTAGGTTTCAAGGGGCACCAAGAGGAGAAAAAGATGGGAGGAAAAACCCGGGGAAGGTGAGGGCCACCCCAGACTGGGTTAAAGGAGGACCGGGCTGGAATCTCCACTGGCGGGGAGCAAGCCACTGGGCTGAGTCGAAGAAAGGAGAAAGATTGGACAATGCTGTGTTTAATTTGGGTTTTTATCTAGGAATATTTTTTTTTTTTAACCCCGGCCCTAACATTAGGATTTTAGGATTATTTATTTAGGAAGTTTTTGACTCACTTTTGAACATTTTGGGTTGGTTTTTAAAAGCCTGAACACTTTTGCCCCAAACCCTTTCTTACTGTGGTGTCTCTTTGCCCGGCTCATTTGGTTTATGTCTATTGAGGGTTTTTTAATTCAACTCCAAGCAATAAAGAGAAAAACCCGTCACACATATGGGTGCACTAATTTGTGTCTTGAGTTGCTTCCTCCTTGTCCTCCATTGGCTGAGATAGGCTCCAACTCACAATATCCTGTCTGGAATAAGTAATTTGGGGAGGCAATTTTATACTGGGTTCTTGGTTCGCTTAGAATCTTTTTATTATTCCATTATCTTTATTTTCTAAGAAACTTTTTAAAAAGTCTTCGGGCTGCTCTCAGATTCAAGGCCTAAATATTAAATTACTTGATAAAAATGACTGGATGAAGGTGTCTGATAGGCTGCATCTTGCTTTTTCCACTACTTTAGGGATAAACTCTGGTTCTCAAAAATATGTCAAGCAAAAGAAATGAAGGTTATGAAGGATTATTTTTAGAAGAAATAGTTGCATGAAGATCTCTTGTTTGCCTGTTCAAATCGTTGAAAAGTCAACAATTTCCATGGGGTGTCTTACTTTTTCACATAACTGTATAAAGCATGCCTTCAAACCCTCAGTAGAAAACATGGTTTTAGAAAATGAATGAACCATACATTTTTTATGTACTTCCCATTCATCTTCCATTTCCTAAATGGCCTATTTCAGTTTTTGTGTTGTTGGGAGCTGGAGCTTATCCCAGCAGCCCCAGTTTCAGGACGAAACCAACACTGAAAAGATATTTTAATATTTTATAAAACATTTTTAAGATATTTTTATAAGATCTGACTTTAAATATTACACAAAACACATTTAAAATTTAACTCTCTGAATCCTTCTATTATTTGTAAAAGAAACACCCAGAAGTCTGTAAAGATATTACACTGTCAAAGAAGGTCATTGTGGGGTAACTGAAAGGGGAAATTTCAGCATCTACCACTCCATGAGTGCAGGTGATTGAGAAGCACCCTCTCCAAAAGATTTACAGCGGAATGGCGTCCAGACAATTTTGGGAAAAGCTGCTTGATTTCAGTTATAAATATGCATAAGTAGGTTGTACTCATAAAGTGCACTATACAAATAAATAGAAACAGGCCTTCCAGTTTCAGACAGGCCATGACCAGTCCGCATCCTGTTGACACGTCCAACTCTGATAAGCACATGTTGGTTCAGTGATGATTGTTTATTTTTGGGAAACTTTTTTTCTTCCATGTGTTCCTCTTGGTTTCCTCAAAGTTGTAAGTTGGTGGGATCAACTGGCAATAAAGAATTTAAATGACCCTGAAGGGGGGGCAGGAATAAAAGCATCCATTCATTTCGTGATTTCCCCATTTCCACTATAGGATCACACGGTTGCCTGATGATGCATTTTTCCTTCTTCTCACTTTCTTTGATCCAAAGAAGGTTTTCTTTACAAGAGTTTGGGTCATTGAAGCAGCTGCAAAAGAAATGGTCATGAACTAGTAGGCGTGTGCTAATAAATTTCCCTTAGTGTGATGAGTGCAGTAGTAATGTCACAGTCGGTTGTGTAGAATACTGTCAATTTAATTAATTAATGTGAATTAATGAATTTTCCCCTTTGGGATTAATAAAATATTTATCTATCTATTTATCATTGCACTTTTTGTAACAAGCTTCTGAATGAGCTTGAAATATCCTACCTAATTTTCCTCATTATTTTAATATGATTCATGGGCCATGGTTTCTTCATGGTGCAGGTTCTGGCTCCAGATCCTTTTATTCTGATATGCCTTTTGGTTGTGGATTGAATACAGCGAGCAAGGGTGACCCAGGCTGACAATGATGATACATGTTTAAAAGATCCTTTTTTGTTCAGTGCCTTGACATAAAGTAACACAAGATGGACCAAAATCACTCACCCATTTCACCAGCAATTCAGTTTGGGGTCATGGATCATTGGGCCTACCCCAACAACACTGGTTGTAAGGGCAGGAACCAAGCTTGGATTGCCTGCCAGGCATTCTCAACAATCACTCATACCGGCCACATTGCAGACAGGTCACACCATGTTGAGGATGAGGGGTTTGTCAAGTCCAGCCAAAATGGTCAATTGCACACAAGTCATGGCCCACTGGGACATTAACAACTTTGGCTTTGTGCTTGGGGTTGCAGTCTTGCTGGAAATCAAATCTTTTCCCAAGTTTCCCAGTTTCTTGCAACTGCATTAGGTCCTCTTTTCAGTATTTCCTGGAGTTTTTTGTCCACCCTGATAAACCTTCAAGGCCAAGTGCAGAGAAGCATTCCCACAACATGAGGCTTAAAACCATTCTTCAAGGTGGAAATGGTGTTTTCCAAAAAAGTGCCATTTAGTCTGATTGTCAAAAACATCAATTTTGGTCTCATTAGACCACAGAACCTTCTTCCAGCTGACTTCAGAGTCTCTCATGTCCCTTTTTTCAAACTATGCTGAGATGTCCTAAGCATTTTCCCTCTTTGCCACTTTGCCATAAGGCCGGGGACTGGTGAAGCACCTGGGCACAGTTGTTGCATGCATAGTCTATCTCATCCCATCCACTGTACTGTAATTTCTTCAATGTTACCCGTCTTTGATGGACCTCCCACTAGTCTTCTTCTTGCATTATCCCCAGTTTTATGGACAGCCTTTTAATAGATTTACAGCTGTGTATTACTTTTCCATTTTTAACGATTATAAGGGATATTCAATGACTTGTAGATTTTCTTGTCTCCATTCCTGACTTGTGCTTTTCAGTCCCATTTCATGGGTTGCTTGTTGTGTTCTTTTATCTCCTTTGTGCACATTAGTCCACCATACTGTCTAACCAAGCTGGACCCTCGGGAAAAGGTACATTTATACTAAAAAGAAATGGACTCCCCAAATAGATGACCTCCATTGAACTAATTCCTGGAATTCAAAAACAACTGGCTCCACAGTGATAATTTAGGTGTGTTGTGTTAAAGAGGTGAATACTTCAATATTTTTGTGTTATTTTTTGATTAATTTAGACCACTTTGTAGAGATCTGAATTCCTTTTGACATTTAAGAGTATTTTCTGTTGATCCGTTTAAAAAAACCCCAAATTAAATTCACTGTGATCAACTTTGTATAACAATAAAATGTGAAACTTACAAGGGTGTATAAGGCATAAATTTTTGTTAAAAGGGGGACCGGGGCCCATGAGTTTAAACTCCCAGACTGTAAAGTTAGCAAGTTCTCCCAGTAAAAATGAACTTCACTAAGTTATTTCACTAGATGAGAATAACCCTATCAGCAACAAAAATGTTATGATATTCGGGAAATATTTATCCCCACAGTCCTGCACTGCATGTTTTAGAGAAACAATCCTCTTTGTTTTATAAAAATTTAAGCAAAATCTGATTATTCTGGGGACCTAAGAATTCAGTTTGATCTATCTTCCTGTAGTTACTGTTCAAGTCTTCACAGCTCAGATGGTAAAATATAAAGATTTTCTTTCACAAGGTAAAATCGATAATACTCTGAAAAACCAAAATTCTTCTATCTAAGGATTATCAATGTACAGATCAGCATACCTCTGCAAGTTTGCATATCCCTCAGAAGATTATAAAAATAAAAATCAAATCCATAACAGTAAACAGACAAGCATCTCTGTGCCTGTATCAGCATGTCTTCTTTCAAATAAAACAGGTTTCTACAGGCTGATGCTGCATTCCCCCGAGTCCTGTTACATGATAATTTATATTTAATCACCTGACTAGTTCAACTCAGTGCAGTGTCCTTAACAAACTTTTGCCAGTTATTAACCCATGCAAAAAAGGGCCCGAAGCCCCAAACCCCATGCCCCTTCTATCCTAAATCAAAACTAAACAGCCATGCAATAAACCTCTGCCATCCTCTGTCATACCTCCACAAGTAGACAGCACAGCCAAAACATCTAGAAATAAAAAACCCTTTTCCCTTTCTGCCCCATTTTTTTTTCAACATCTAGAATCATCTATTCCATATGTCCAGATCATCTTTTGACTTGAGGGTTTTGATTTTACTACAACTGTTCTCACTCAGGTTTCTAATAAACTGACTGACAATCAGTCCTAATGTTACTGGCTATCAGATTTCGTTTCTATCTCTAAGCCCATACTCCTCGTATGGATGCCCTTGGGGTTTTTTATAACATCACGCCTTTATTTGTTTGCCCAAATGACTGTATTTTACATGTGGTCAATAACCCCTTTTCTTCTGGGACTCTCATAAATCAGTTCAGTTGGCTCAATGGTTAATCTAAATAATTTGAATTTTTAGTAAGGTAAAGGCACACTGGTTATAGATCCCCAAAAATTAATTACCCAGGTAGAACAATTTTGCGCTTAAAAATTTAAGATAAAAAATTCTGATTTAGCAATGAAAAACTTATGAGCAGTTAAAAAGGTTTTGAGTGTTTCATGAAGCAAGGATCCTTTTTGTGGTCCATTTCTGAGAGTGTTGTGATGTTCTCCGTCACCTTTTTTATGTGGCAAAATGTCAGGAACTCATTAATTCTTTACTTTGTTTGGATTGGTATTGTATTTGTCACCTTCTATTCTTTAATTCATTTTCATCTTTTTATCAGTATGTTTAATTTTTTTGAGTCACCATTTTCTTTGAAAGTTTTCACTGGGATCAGAGCTGGTCAATCCATTTGGCGTCACAGGTGGCCTAGGTTTTCTGTCATTTATAAAAAACAGTGGTGACCTCCAACCCACTTAGAAGTATGAACACTAAGGGGTGCTGTTTATGTTTCTGAAGAATCCTGCCCCCAACATGGTGGTTTAATGATGATGATCATGAAAGGGTGTCGTCACCACTGGGCAGTGTATATGAAAGTAGAAGGGTGTTTTACCTGTAACATGGCGTGGGATAGTCTTTAAAATCAACAGTATATGCATAAAGGGACACCATTTGTGTACTGACCCCCACTTCACCCAGGTCCGAAGTCTAATAATACAAACTACTTCTATATGGACAACGTGGGGCAATGTCAATTCAATGACATTTTTCTGTCAATGTCTTCCCAACCCTGCCTAGGGTTACAAATGAGCTTCGACTGATAATGACTTGTACCCAATTTTGCATATTCATACTTCCATGCCTGCTTTACTTTCTCCCAAATCTGTGAGCAAATGCATGTCAGGATCTTTTAGAACACACTGGCCATTGGTTTTAGCTGCATATAATGCTCTCTATTTGTGTCCCACTTGCATGATCTGGGACTTGCTCCATTCATGGCTGACTCTAAACCTAATGATTCTTCTACATGGTGTTCTTTTTCCAGCTTTTACCTGTTTTGACAAACAATGTGTCAAAATTGTTGGGAGTAAATTTACCAGGATGACAGAAAGAAAAAATGGTATGTGAGGGTCAAAAATAATAAAAAGTAAAATGAAACTGACACAAAACCAAAAGGGGCAAGACAGAGATCAAGAATTAAAAGCAAAGAGATCAAAACCCTGACACTAGGGCCTACTATGCTAATAACAAGGTATTTATACCCAGGAAACTACCTAAAAAATTAATCACTGGCTTGTTTATACATAAGTCCGTGCAACAACTTGGGCATGTGACAAGGTGTTAAGACATTGCATAAATAACTAAAATCAAGATAGTAAAAAATGACTTTATTATTTTCCACCTTACAATGTAAGAATGTAAGATTGTAATTCTATACATGCAAAAACCTTTCCAAATGCAAAATACACACATAGAATTGCATGCTACTATCTTCTTCATAATCTTTTGTTAATTTCTAAATATATTGCTTCATATTTTCAACCCATACTGGACCAATTCAATTCTTTGTTAAAATATTAAAAATAACTCATGTACATGTGACATACCTAAAGTTATGGTACAGGCAGGGTTGTTTCCTGGTTTTAAGTTTATTTTTGGCCAAATAATATTTTTCTATTTTGTGAAAAAAATTTTCATATTATTTAATTCTGTTTTTATTTTTTTTTTTCTTTATGCTTCTGCAGTATTATGTTATTGATATTGTATTGTTACTAATTTTGCAATTGTGTTTTATGTGAAGTATATATTTAATCTTTATGTTACCTCCCTCTCTTCTATGTGGAACCTAAGGATGGCAACCTAATCAGGCAACTGGAGTACTGACCTCAGCAGTACACGGGATGTCAAAACTGGGGAGGCATTAACACATTGGCATTGTGTCCTTGTATGTGTGATTTGTGCCTCTGATTTTGGATTTCTGGTTTTGACTCACAGTTAATGGAGTCTGGTTTTGTGGTTTGAGGTTTTACAGTTTTCACTTTTTTCTTTTTTTAATATTTATTTTAAAAGCATTTTCCCATTTTGGGCCTGTTGAGGCTGTTTTTGAGTTTAGGGCTAGGATGCTTGTGGCAAGGTCTGCTCTTTTGGTTCAGACCTGTATGTCACTGTGTGTCAGGCTTTTTTTTGAGACCAGCTACCAGGGTTTTTTTAAAAAGAAGTAAAAATGAAAGCAAAAAGCACAGTATATCCTCTATATATTTTGAATTTAATACATATAGTATATAAAGACTGCTGTTAATATACTGTATATAGATTACTGAACATGGTTGTTTCTATGTTTCTGTCTATGTATTATATGGTGACTTTTCTGTCTAAGTGGAATAACTTTGACTTAAAGTGGTCAGGAAACCTATTATGTTTAACTAGTTAAATACTGACTTTAATACTAATCTAATTTAAATATCTGCAAATCCAAGTTTTGTAAAGTCGGAAGTGATTTAGGAGGGAAATGAAACACTAAGCAGTGACTATTAATATCAGCATTCACAACATGTTATCCAAAAAAAATTTTGGCGGGGACTACTATACAGTATAATAACTTGTGATTCACTTAACTTTTAAATACTTCCACATTACAACACTGACCTTTGTTTCAAAAACAGGCATGGGTTGCCTGATGTGTTTATACAGATTGGTGGCAAAC